>NC_081758.1:29135361-29340361 GCF_963082965.1 Carassius carassius | reverse complement strand
AAGGCTAATGTTCCTCTATTAGGCTCTTTCATTTCTGTCTTACACAGGTCAGACTGTCATCTGCAAAGAAAAGGCTTCATATAATGGGCTGCAGCTGGCTGAAGTAAAAGAACTTCTTTTTTTAATTCAGACCTTCTTAAGATTGCTGAACCTTAGCAAAGCAATAATACTTCTCTTTCTAAAAAAAAACTTGCCCCGGGCTTTGTTTTCAGGGCGGAATATAGTTGGAATATGTGAAGTACTGTTGCAAAGAAAATAAAATGCTGGCTTCAGTTTACAATGAGAATTGAAATCAATGGAAATCACTGCTGTTTTTTCTTTCTGTTCAGACTGATCTTATGACAGTTCACCACGCGTGTGATCTTACAGCTTGTGCTTTGTGTAACGGTCACTCAGACTTTACATTCTCTTTTCATACCGAAACCCCTCTCAAACATTTAGTTATTTCACGAAATGCCTTATTTAAAAAAAGTAGGAAGCCTGTCCATCACCTGAAGTCATTTGTTGAAAGTTATCTGAACTATGGTACAATCAGACCTTGACGGGTGTAGCAGGTAACCAGGGACTCTATTTTCAATTTGAGAAAACAGATTTGTGCTCTCCTACTTGCTGTGGTCAACAACAAAAACAATAAAATATATGTTTTGCATATTTTTGTTATAGTCATTCATTTAATCTCCTTGAATTTCCTGGTTCATGCCATGCCAGCCTCCTGTGCCTTTATTATATCTACTCAGGTTTTTACTGGTCTCTTTATATAGCTTTACAACAATCTCTGTTTTTTTGTAACCGTTTGTTAAGCTGTTTCTGTAGCTGTTGGAGTGACGCGTCGAGCACCTCCTCTGCTGTAGATGGTGAGGAGGTCTAGAGCCAGTGGAATCACACTCACAATCCCACCATAGAAATGTCTTGCTTCATCACAGCTCAGCTGGTTTATCTCATTGTGTGGGAAGCTGTGAAGTAGAGGGAAAAAATCTTAAGTAATCAATGGTAATATTGTGGCTATTCTGTGTATTGAGATTCATTACCATGTGATTTCAATCAATAAACAAAATAAACAATATCATCCATATGCTGGATAATTTAAATATACATTTTAATAATTAGTGTGATTTTCCGTACTGTGAGGGTCTGCTGGGAACGTTTGGCCGAGTCTCCTGTCAGAGAGATCTTCAACTCCCACCTCCGGCAGAGCTTCGACCGGATCCCGAGGGAGGCTGGAGATATTGAGTCCGAGTGGACCATGTTCTCCACCTCCATTGTCGAAGCGGCCGCTCGGAGCTGTGGCCGTAAGGTTTCCGGTGCCTGTCGAGGCGGCAATCCCCGAACCCGGTGGTGGACACCGGAAGTAAGGGATGCCGTCAAGCTGAAGAAGGAGTCCTATCGGGCCTGGTTGGCTTGTGGGACTCCAGAGGCAGCTGACAGGTACCGGCAGGCCAAGCGGACTACAACCCGGGTGGTTGTGGAGGCAAAAACTCGGGCCTGGGAGGAGTTCGGTGAGGCCATGGAGAAGGACTATCGGTCAGCCTCGAAGAGATTCTGGCAAACCGTCCGGCGCCTCAGGAGAGGGAAGCAGTGCCCTACCAACGCTGTTTACAGTAGAGGTGGGGAGCTGTTGACCTCAACTGGGGATGTCGTTGGACGGTGGAAGGAATACTTCGAGGATCTCCTCAATCCCGGTGTCACGTCTTCCATTGAGGAAGCAGAGGCTGAGGGCTCAGATGTGGACTCGTCCATAACCCAAGCTGAAGTCACCGAGGTAGTCAAGAAACTCCTCGGTGGCAAGGCACCGGGGGTGGATGAGATCCGCCCTGAGTACCTCAAGTCTCTGGATGTTGTGGGGCTGTCTTGGCTGACACGCCTCTGCAGCATCGCGTGGCAGTCGGGGACGGTGCCTCTGGGATGGCAGACCGGGGTGGTGGTCCCTCTTTTTAAGAAGGGGGACCGGAGGGTGTGTTCCAACTACAGGGGGATCACACTTCTCAGCCTCCCTGGGAAAGTCTATGCCAGGGTACTGGAGAGGAGAATCCGGCCGATAGTAGAACCTCGGATTCAAGAGGAACAGTGTGGTTTTCGTCCAGGCCGTGGAACACTGGACCAGCTCTATACCCTCTACAGGGTGCTGGAGGGTTCATGGGAGTATGCCCAACCAGTCCACATGTGCTTTGTGGATTTGGAGAAGGCATTCGACTGTGTCCCTCGCGGCGGCCTGTGGAGGGTTCTCCGGGAGTATGGGGTCCGGGGCCCTTTGCTAAGGGCTATCCGGTCCCTGTACGAACGGAGCAGGAGCTTGGTTCGTATTGCCAGCTGTAAGTCAGACTTGTTCCCGGTGCGTGTTGGACTCCGGCAGGGCTGCCCTTTGTCGCCGGTTCTGTTCATGATTTTTATGGACAGAATTTCTAGGCGCAGCCAGGGGCCGGAGGGGGTCAGGTTTGGTGACAACACGATTTCGTCTCTGCTCTTTGCGGATGATGTTGTCGTGTTGGCCTCATCAGGCCAGGACCTTCAGCATGCACTGGGACGGTTTGCAGCCGAGTGTGAAGCGGCTGGGATGAGAATCAGCACCTCCAAATCCGAGGCCATGGTCCTCAGTCGGAAAAGGGTGGCTTGCCCACTTCAGGTTGGTGGAGAGTTCCTGCCTCAAGTGGAGGAGTTTAAGTATCTTGGGGTCTTGTTCACGAGTGAGGGAAGGATGGAACGGGAGATTGACAGACGGATCGGTGCAGCTTCTGCAGTAATGCGGTCGATGTACCGGTCTGTCGTGGTGAAGAAAGAGCTGAGCCGCAAGGCGAAGCTCTCGATTTACCGGTCAATCTACGTTCCTACTCTCACCTATGGTCATGAGTTTTGGGTCATGACCGAAAGGACAAGATCCCGGATACAGGCGGCCGAAATGTGCTTTCTCCGCAGGGTGGCTGGGCGATCCCTTAGAGATAGGGTGAGAAGCTCAGTCACCCGGGAGGAGCTCAGAGTAGAGCCGCTGCTCCTCCACATCGAGAGGGGTCAGCTGAGGTGGCTCGGGCATCTGTTCCGGATGCCTCCTGGACGCCTTCCCGGGAAGGTGTTCCGGGCACATCCCACTGGGGGGAGACCCCGGGGGAGACCTAGGACACGCTGGAGAGACTATGTCTCCCGGCTGGCCTGGGAACGCCTCGGTGTCCCCCCAGAAGAGCTGGAGGAAGTGTCTAGGGAGAGGGAAGTCTGGGGTTCTCTGCTTAGACTGCTGCCCCCGCGACCCGGCCCCGGATAAGCGGTAGAAGATGGATGGATGGATGGTGTGATTTTCCCATCACTTAACTGTGCCCTCAGCTGACTGATGTTGCTGTTGGGGCTGAGGAGCTCCCTGCAAGTATTCAGGCCCTCACTGGAAGTGCTTCTGCCAGACAGTGAAGATTCCAGATGTTTTAAAACACCTTCAAGATCAGAAATTATTTCCAAAAAGAGCAAGAAGATGCATCTTACTGGAATTGCTGCAGTGGTGATTCAAGTAGTTTTGGACCGATAGAGAAACATCATTGACTAATAAGGTCAAACTTGAGATCATTATGTTACAGTCAGTAGTATTACGTAAGTATGCATTTAGTGCACCAAGCAAATTATATCACGTGGAACGGATTATAAATACAAATGCGCTACTGTTTTAAAGTTTTTATTATTATTGATAGTTGTATTTAGCAAGGTTGCATTTAATTGATCAAAATGTAAATTTAAGACCGATATAAAAAAAATATTTCAAATAAATGCTAATCTTATTATTATGCAGCACATCTGTTTTCTACATTTATTATTATTATTATATTATTTAAAATCCCATGCTACGTTTACTGTGTTAACCTAACTGAGACTTGTTATAGCACTTATATATCATTGCTCTTTTTGTTGTTTTTGATTGCTTCCACTGTCCTCATCTGTAAGTCGCTTTGGATAAAAGCGTCTGATAAATGAATAAATGTAAATGTACATTAATAAGATATAATGCTGAGTGATTTCCATGTGACACTGAACGATTGTGTAATTTTAAGAAACTACAAGAATCTTTCACTGTAACACGGTGTAAAGTGTAATTACTTTGGAAACTGTGAATAAATCATCACCTGGGTCATGGTGGGGACAGGCTCGGTTTTGGCCTTCGCGCGCTCAAGAGCCGTTATAAATATAAACTCTTGTATGAAACGTTTATACTTCTGCTCAATAAAAAGTAGCTGCTCTCTGACGTCATTCATCTCAATATAATTGACCTGTTTAAAATAGATACAGAAATGCATAATGAGAACTGCACTGTTTGGAGGGATGATAAAAAGATATGAAAAAAACTTATAGAAGTACGTTTGGACTTAAAAAAAATAGTATTAATAAGGGAGAAGATGAGCGATTTGGTAAAGTAAATAATATTCGTGATAATAAATGGCATATTCACATGTATTATAACTTTATATAAAATTTCTGCACAGTTGCCGTCTACTGTTTCTGTTGCATTGAATTTGCGTTGCTTAGCAACAAGTGTATGTCACTCGTGCTCCCTCTGGTGGTGATGATTGGCTCATAGATACATACGCATTGGCTGAGCAAGTTACCAATGGCAACAAACAGTAACAAACCCATGCGCACAGCAAACTAGCAACAACAACGACGTTTCAAGCCAAGGTATAATGTCTTCTTTTTGAATCTCCTTTTTAATCAAGTAACTTAACCACAGGGTTTTAGTTACATTCCTTAAATTTTCCCAAAGAGTAACGTTAGACGGCTTTCAGTTGGCAAGCCAATGCTCCATCTGAAAACCAATGTAAAGTTTCGTCATTTGTTCTGTTTAAAGGGACAGTCCGAAAACCTAGTTTGTTAACTGGTAATACTTTTTGGTACGTTACTGACTAAAACCTCCGCCCTCAGTTTACATAAGTTCAAGAGTCTTTTCCCGCTTTGGACACGTTTAGCCTCATAAAATACAATTTTATGCGTTTTATTGATTTGAAGTTCTCTTTTTGTGAAATAATTTAAATTTTCACAGTTATTTGCAGATTTCCAAGTCTTTAGTGAGCTCTGTGTCGAGTGGTGTACGTTACTGCAGTGATGGATGCGACTGTGAGGCCCCTCAGAATCCCTCCTCAGATGGCCATTTATGCAGAGAAACATGACTTATTTCACCTGGTCCAGGTATATACATTTTATTAGACAATGTTTAGTAAGTTTGTGATGGTTTCTAAGGGAATCTTGATCAAATAAATTATACATTTGCAGACACTAGTGAGAAATGTGATGGTGGACAAACCAGAGGACCCCATTCAATACCTGATTAACTTCCTAAAAAGGGACCGTTTTGATGGTAAGTTTTTTTTAATTATTATTATTTATTTCTGTATTTGCACTACTGATAAATATTTACAGGTTTTGTTTATTTTCGAAATTACCTTCATAAAGGTAATACATTCTTATAACAATTCATTAAATGAATGAATTTCATTCTTTACCACAAGATGGCGCAGTCGTACATAATATCAAATTAGAAGCGTAACGTGAAGCTGTAAATATCCAACTTATTTAACATTGTTCAGATGAAAAGGCAGTTTAACATTATTATAGAATGACACTAACTGCCAGCGTTTTGATATCAACTAGAAATACATTACTAGATTTAAGTAACTATAATGTTGCCTTGCCTCAGTAATGTGTTGGGGAATTATTTTAACAAACATATTTATTCCAGTGCCAAGAATCATATTACTGGGTCCTCCAGCGTCCGGGAAAACAACCATAGTAAGTGCATTATTTTAAGTCCCAAATTGAGTAGCTCATTTAATTTCTGCCATTTAAACTTTATTACAATTAGTGTATATTTTTCATGTTTAAAGCATCTTCCAGCATTGTTAGTGTTGTGCTTCCTGTAAATAACTCTTTGTGTCTTTGTGAACTTGTCAAAAGTTACATTTCAATCATGTATTCATCATAGTGACAGCGTCAGGCCTCAGAGATCCCATTACTATCATCTGTACAGCTTTACTTGTTCAGAGTATTTTCATTTTTGTCATTTTATATGTTGCTTCAGATCGTCCTCTTTTGTCTTGTCGCAGGCTAAGAAGTTGTGTGAGCACACACAGGCTAGTCACGTAACTTTTAGTGATATCTTAAAGGATGACAGTGACCTAAGCAGAGCTGCACGGCAGTACAAAGACAAAAAACAGGTGGGCTTTCTCTTTATCAATCTCTTGAAAATACATGTACTTCTATACCGTTTACCATAGATTGTTATGACTATATTTGCCTTTTAGGGAATCTGCTTGTAAGCTTGTGTGTTACAACATGTTACTACTTAATTACAATGTATCTTCAAGGAAAATTAGTCTGGAGTGCCTTGATCATGATATTCATTTTAAATGTACAAGTAGGAAAGGTAATGTTGTCAGCGTTCGCTACACTTTTGTCTCTGTGGTATTGTAAAGACACAGAACTGATTTTGTCTGAAGTCTGATCATGCAAAGGCAATGCAGGCTAGTTAGTCGATAAATCAGGAGAGTTGAATAAAATTAGAAAAGAGAGAGAGATGTGCTTAAGAAAAGTGCCTCCCAATGGTTTAATTATTCTAATTATCCTCTCACTTAAACACGCCATGGCCTTCAATTTAAAATGGAACGATCCAAAAGATTCCAATTATTATCATTTTCACGAAATTCACAAAAGGAGAGTGAGATGAAAGCAGCAGAGGATGTCATAAATAATTAGAGATTCAACCGCCTTTTTGAATGTATTTGTTTAATAATAATTGGATTGTTTTGTTGGACAGTTGTTTACCATAGAACAGATATATCTCAGGTAGGTTTAATGTTAGAAGTAAACAAATAACAATAGTCAGTTGCTTTATATTTCTATTAAACTATTAGGTTAGGTTAGGTAAAAGGGTTTGACTTGAAGTCAGTTAGTATTAATTATTACATTTGATTAAAACATTTAATCTCTGTGATTTAATGTTACTATGCAGTGTTGGTCTGATCAACATACAAATGACAGGAGTCTGTAGAGTCTGTAGTCTGTTTTTATATTTGACTGGTCGGCCATCGGTGCAAAGCCATCTCAAATGTTTGTTAATGTTGGTCTGATAGAAGATTCCCAAAGACCTCTGGAGCCAGCTGATTCAGCAACGCCTATCAAAACCAGACTGTATTCGACGGGTAAGGACTTGTTTTTCAAATGTACTTTTCTTTTCTTATGTAATTCATTTAGAAAAATGAACACTGAGCAGTTTACTCAACTTGTCTAAAAAGTTAAAAAAAGAAAGCGAGAGACACATAATTTCATCCTGATCTTGCATGTAACCTCCGCGTTTTGAACTGCGTATATTTTTACAAGTGTGATGCCCAAATAATTTGTCGTATTTTTTCTTTATTTACACTCAACCTTCAATGATAAATTAGACGTGTGTTTCTCCGCCTCCCTTGAGGACTGCTGGGAGGGGTCTCAGGGAATGCAAGACTGCCGGTGAGAGTTCTTGGAGAAAACCTTTCATCAGCAGCAGGCCCCTCACCGGCTGCCAGTTACATGTGATCTCAGTACTAATGCCACATAAGAGCCTCACTGCTGAGGTGTCCGTTCGTGCACACTCTCAGATCTCACACCCTTTTGATTCCTCCTTTCATCTCTCCATCAAATCACACAATCAATCACGGTCTCCCTGATCGTGTCTTTCTCTGAAGTGTCAGTTTCTTCTGTGTGGCCTCATGGAGGAATATGTAAATCGTCCGAATCCAAACAGCGTCTCCTTTTATTCCTCACTAAACTCCGCAAATGGCTTTTCTCAGCCAAGAATCCCATCACAAAACTTTTTTTCGCCTTGGCATCCTTTAACTTTCACCTTTTAATCTCAGTAGTTTGTGATTAGCGACTGCTTTGAATCTAGTAATGGATGTTTATCCCTTCAGGCAAACTGTCTGATAGTATTTATCAGGTTATTTAATTATTTCCCTTCCCGACTGATCTGCATATGACCAGAGGATTAAGGTAGAGGTTTTCCTCTGTAGATTTAGACATCTGACAAAGCATCTCTGGCTCACCATGAGGAGCCTTCATCTCATGGTCTCTTGCTTCGCACACATTTAAATGGGCCAAAGAATGGAATGATTGACATGTCACATCACCGCTGGAGCCTAGACAGCTAAGCTTAATTGCTCTGCCACTGATGCCTACGTGTGTGTGTGTTTGCTTGTCTACCTGTTTTTCCAAATTAAGCAACAATGAATGTTAATCATGCCTAATCTAGGTCATCTAGTTCATCTCCGCCTGTCACTGCTTCTCAAGCTGTCTTAATTCTTTCTCCCTCACTCTCTCTTTCTCTCATGAGGCTACTGTTTGTAAAACTTTAGACTTGTACTCTTGTGGAAAATGAAGCGAGGGAGCATAGGTAATGAATAGTGATTTAAAGTAAAATGTCAATTTAATGAGTGCCTTTCAGTCCTGGAAAAAAAATGGACCCTAAAGTAAAGGAAGGAAGGAAAGAAGGAACGATCATGGGGCGCATGTCACAGTCATCCGGATCCCTAATGAGGCTTCCAAATAAAGTTATGCAGTTTGAATGTCTGTAATTCTATTTTGAGGGAGAAAAGAGGAATCTAAAGGAAAGCTGAAATGATATTGAAACTTTTTGAGAACACACAATGTGGATAATGATTTACAGACATGTTACAGACATATATAATAAAAATATGATTTAGTTGAACAGCTAAAGACAATCATACACTACTTTTCAAAAGTTTGGGGTCAGTAAGATTTTTCAAATATATTTTTGAAACATGTCTCTTATGCTCACCAAGGCTGCATTTATCTGAACAAAAATGCAATAAAAACAGTAATATTGTGAAATATTATTACAAAAAAAAAAAAAAATAAATAAAAAATATATATATATATATATATATATATATATATATATATATATATATATATATATATATATATATATATATATATATATACATATATATATATATATATATTTTTATATATATATATATATATATATATATATATATATATATATATATATATATTTATATTTTAAAATGTAATTTATTCCTGTGTTGGCTAAGCTGCATTTTCAACCTACTTTCACTTTCAATCCTTCAGTGTCTCGTGATCCTTCAGAAATCATTCTAATATGCCGATTTAGTGCTCAAGAAAAATTATCATTATTATCATTTTTAATATTAAAGTTTAAAACAGTTTTGTTCCCTAATATTGTTGTGAAAGCAAAATACCTTTTTTCAGGATTCTTTTATGAATTGAACGTCGAAAAGAACAGCATTTATCTGCAATAGAAATCTTTTGTAACATTATAGTAATATATACTGTATGTATAATCATTACTGTTACATGCATTCTTGCTGAATATAAGGTTAAAAATGTTTTTAAGAATTACTGACCTTAAACTTTTGAATGATAGTGTATATAAATTAACTTAAAAATAAATAAATGCTTGCTGTTTTTCACTTGACTTGAGTGAACACTGCATTTAAGACAACATATCAAGTTACTTCACTTTGTGTGTGTTTATATTTAAAAAAGAGCAAAAATAAAGAAATTAACTAAGCTAAGTGAACAACTAATTGAGATCTAGCTGTAAAAGTCAAGTGGAGTGTTTTGTAGCCGGTCATGCTGTCTTATTGTCAGTCCATTGTGTTGGGGGGGGCTGTGTGTTGGGGTCTGTGAGCCGCTTCTGCTCTGCTCTCCTGCCTTGCCTGCTGTTGGGCTGGCTGGTGACATCTGCTCCACGCATGTCCCTCCTGTGATAGCTGGCCTCACTGCAGATGTTTCAGTCCTGGGGTCTCTGTCTGAGCCCACTGCTACAGCACCACAGCCTCTTTTGATGTGAGGATGAAATGGAATGAAACAAGTCGCAGTGGGGCTCTATGTTCAGATGTATGTGTGCGCTGGAGTTAATGTGTGCAGTGAGTGTGTATGTGTGTGCGGAAGTTTGACTGAAGCAGGTTTGAACTCAGTCTTCTTGTCAAACCTCTGAATGATTACAGTTGCAATATTTCTATATAATCTGCTCCTCACCTGATGTCTGTGTGTTCTGTGATAAATATGATTGCACTATGCTCTTCTAAAAATGCTGCACACCAATAAACTAAAGACACCTCACTGCATTCTTAACAATAAATGTTCCAAGAGGGGGTTTTAATAGTGATCTTAAAGAACCATTTTTGGTTCCAAAAAGAACCTCGAACAGTTTGTAAAGAACTTGATTTTTTTCTTAGTGTGAAGAAAAATGTAAAAAATGTGAAGAACGTTTCTCCACTGTTAAGGAACTATAGATGTCAATAAAGAACCTTTATTTTTAAGAGTGTACTGACATATGTTCTTCAACAGGCTGTAGTTTGCTCAACATCTACGCTGTATTTTTCTATATTCATGCCATTAGATTGTGTAGGCTAGAGGCCTTTCAGGCAATCTGTGAGTCAGACCCTGCTCATGGGCTTCCCAGCCACAGAGGCAATCAAATGCTTAATGGGACAGTAAGTGGGAGGAAACTTGCGCACTGAGATCAGGTGAAGCAATAAAGATCAAAGCTTAAAAAAACAAAGACTGATATCAAACAGACACTCGAAACTCAGCAGCAAAAACCCACAGCTCCTCTGATAATACTTAGATCTATAAATGTTTGTTGCATATATTTATTTATTTTAAGATTATTCGCTGCAGTAATAAGTTGGCCCCTAACAAGCACTTTTGGGAGATGGTTCTTTGACTGTTCTTTATTTTACCGCACCATTGCACAGCAAGCCTTGGGATTTAGGAGACTATTAGAGAGGAGGATTTCTTTTATGGATTTGTTGCTAATGAATGATATGCATGCGGTTTTCTTTCTTCTTATGTTATTTTTATTGCTAAGTGAGAAGTGTGGAGAGGAGCTGGAGAATTAAGTACATTTTCGAGGTTTTTATGGATTTAACCCTCCATTTACCTCCCTGCATGAGACCCCATATGGGCCAGTTTTACTCCTTATTCATACAACAATTTATACATTCATTATTTAGACTGGTTCAGGGCACAAATTTATATGAATTATTCATATAAAATGATTCACCCAAAGCCTATTATTGTTTTTATTTTAAAGTATTTTTCCTGGAAGAATATTGTTTTGCCTATATGAAAACAATTTCAAACAACAATTTAAGCACAGTATCTGACCATGGGGAAAAGCGAGTGCATTTATAGAAATGTAACAGAAAAATCGTGTGTGTGTGTGTGTGTGTTTATGACAAAATGCAAGGTTTCAGCTGTGTTAATAGCAGAAGGTGTCAGCATCGTTTGTATCACCAGCAGAGTTAGATTATTGTTTACAGCAGATTATTTGTTCCTTCTCAAGAGAAGTATGTGCATTATATACATTGTATTTCCAGGGATGGGTTTTGGAAGCCATTCCCAAGACTCAAGAAGAGGCACTATATCTACAAGAAGCAGGCATCACTCCAGATCATGTTGGTTAGTGGCATGTTGTCCAAACACATTGTTGTTCCCAACTGAAAAACAAGAGGTTTGAATCAGGACTCGATAATAAGATCGGCTGAATATCCCTCTCGGACTCGCTAACACTCCCTTGAGGATGTGTCAAACTCTAGCGCTTTCTTTTAACTCTTTCCTCACAGTGATGCTGGAAGCTCCTGATGTCGTCCTGATTGAAAGGAGCTCGGGCCAGAGGATAGACCCTGTCACAGGAGGTAATGTCTGTATGATCATTACTCTTTTCTTAGTTCAGAGAGTGGGACTGGGAGACAGGTAGCCAACACGCACCCTTGTTAGAATGATTTTCATTATCTGTGGACCCTGACAGCACTCAACCTGTTTGCCGAATCCCAAACGGGCCCAGTGTGTCCTCAGGGTTTCAGAAAGCCCAGCTGTAATGAACAAAAGCCAGAGCTCCCTGCAGATTTGTGATGTGCGAATGCACTATTTTCCCATAATTGCCATTTTCCCTTTTGTTTATGTATGATCTTTTTTAGGACATGCACTGTCAAAATAAATGCTATGATAACGTTTTTTGTATATTTGTATTTTTGGAATATTTCCAACTCAGTACATCACATACCCTGGTGTATAAAATGTGAACTTACCCACACGTTTCCTTTCCATGTTTCAGATGTATATCACATCACCTTCATGTGGCCTGAAAGTGAAGAGGTTGTGCAGCGTTTAGAAACACCCAGTACACTGATGCCAGCTGCTCTTATAGCCAAAAAGCTGCAGAAGTTCCACACAGAAGCTCATGCTCTGAAGCGCACATACCACAGCTGCCTGAAGACCATCAATGCTGACCAGCCCTATGTAGACGTCTTCTCACAGGGTAAACCTCACCACCTTTACCTGGTCTGGTACCAGGGCCATCCATCTGCATTAAAGGGATACTTCTCCCAAAAAGTGAAAAATCTGTCATCATTTTGTTGTTGCAGAACTGTATGACTTTTATCTGCAGAACACAAAAGATGATGTTTTAAAGACTTTACTCAAATTATTTTCTTTTATGTTCTAAAGAAAGTCATACAGGTTTGGAATGATATATATAGGTAAGTAAATGGTGACAGAATTTTTATTTTTGGCAGCATTTTGGCTATCCCTTTAAATCTTCTTGTCAAACTATTGGTTATCAATAACTTTGATGCAAGAAATTGATATTATGTGGTATTTTCCATTGGTTGCTAATTTAATCAAATCGTTTGAATTCAAAATATAGACTGTATCTTTAAAAATGTCTGCAGATTAGGCTTAGGTAGGTCACTGAGTTAAATTTAGAGCTTTTTAAACATTTCTACTAATTTCACCTACTGTGATGAACCAAGATCTACCGCCCCTATTGGTCGGAGGTCAGTAGCGCAGCGGCTGCATTCAGAGGCAGTGATTGACCAGCTTGTCAAGCAGTCTGCCAGTTGAGGAGGTTGCCTCCGGCAGCTCTGCAGGCACAGACTATCCCATGAGAACCTGGGCAGGGATAAGCGGTCCTCGCCAATTACATTAAAACCATCTGAATACAACCTGTCTAAATATTATATCGCTCAACTTGACAAAATAATTTTGTCACTTCCCTTCCTTTAGTTATGAGGTAGAGCTAGGCAGGGAATATTTAAACCACTCTTTGCATACATCACTTTGACTGTAGCATTTGGGCAGGTTCACAGCATTTTGTGAAATTCATACCACAGTTTTTTAATAACAAAGATGCATATTTATCATACAAATGAGTATGTATGGATTTTATAGCCAGTCTTTCAATATTAAGGGCAGCACTTTAAGAGAGATTTGTTATAAACCAATGTCTGTCTATCACTTTCACAATATTTTGCCAGCTCAAGCTACATAAACATGAGCTGGGAGGAATTCAAATTCAGTTTTGGACTTTTTTTTTTCTCTCTCGCTTTCTCATAGAAGTTAGGCTTATCTGGGGCGAATTAAAGCCTTATTTAGTCTCATGGCACATAAGTATTAAATCCAAAATGGTCCATTGAGTATCTATCAAGGAAGCAACCCTCCGGCCTAATAGTTTTGCGCTGTGGGCTTGATTTGTAAATTGTAGATTTTGGACAGTGTGCCATTATGCTTTAATCTTGATTTAACTGCACCTGATTTTCTTCATACATTTAAATGGAGGACATTAAATAAATATTTGAGATAAACTCTGCCATAAACCCATACTGAGGTACAAACAGCAATAACTGTCATCTTAAATCTCGATTAGCGCTAATTCAGCATGCAGTTTGATTGTAACGTTGCTAGTTTCCCCCTGACTTAGCCTTTTAGCGCATTAACATGTTTTGCATATTAAGCATTTATCATACTGTTGTATAACAATTTGCAGCATAAAGGGCTGGATGAGAGGGACTCGTTAGTTATGATTAAGCTGCTGTTAATCATCACACATTAGAATGGCAGCTCAGTGCAGGTTCCAGACAAACAGCATTGTTGTGAGAGAAACCCAGCTGCAAACAGATGGCTTCAACGTGGATGTCACACTACAAGCAAATGCCCCCATGGACATGAAAGGAAGACTCTAATGATTAATTAATCAAGTGGCTTTATATTCGGTTTAGTGGCAATCTCTGTTTATGATCTGAGTGAATGGGCTATCACCAGCCTCACAAATGTGCTCTATTATCTATCTTACTCTGTTAAACATTCATTAGACTCTGTCTGTGCCTGCATTGTGTTGTTTTGCATTAAAGTATGATACAGCAGTAAACAATCACCATAGGGTTAGAGAAAATTATATTTAATCTGTGTTTGGTTACACAAACATGTTTTGTAATGCATACTGGTCATTTGAAATAAATGCTGTTCTTTTTAACTTTATGTTCATCACAAATTCCTAAAAATATAAAAATATTTATATATATTATATATAAATATATTAATATTAAAAATATTAAGCAGCACAACTGAGCTGAGCTTCCTGAGCACACATCAGCATATTATTTCTGAATAATTATGTGACATGGAAGACATTTTTCTTCGGAATATTGTAATCATATTTCACAAAATTACTGTATTTGTAACTGTATAAATAGAGCAGTGATGAGCATAAGAGATTCGTCATTCATAAGAGAAAAAATTTAATTAAAAACCTGACCAATCCCAAATGTAAAAAAAAAAAAGTGAAAGTGACTTGACATTCAGCCAAGTACGGTGACCCATAATCAGAATTCGTGCTCTGCATTTAACCCATCCAAAGTGCACACACACAGCAGTGAACACACAAACCGTGAACACACAGCCGGAGCAGTGGGCAGCCATTACTATAACTAGTCCATGTTTCTTACCATTTGGCCAAAGCTGCCTCCAATTTAGAACGTTACTGTATCATTAATGCATTTGTAGTGGCACTGATAGTTACATTTAGTTTTCAGCTTGAATAATAGATATAGAATAATAGATAATAGATTCTAATAGAATAGAATAATAGAAAATCTCATTTATTTGCCTGACATGTTGTCTTTCATTCACTGAAAATGAGAAAAAAAATTTGGCCACCCATATTGCACTACCATATTGTTACATATCACATGAATGTTTGCATTTATTTGATTATTTTGTATTTATATTGCAGTGTTGAACTATGTCCATACTCCACATCACTCTGCCTCACCCTACATTCCCAGAATCCTGCTGTTTGGACCCCCAGGTTCCGGAAAGAGTCTTCAGGCAAAACTAATTGCTCAAAAATACGGCATTGTCAACAGTAAGCTCCTCCTAAACTTCTGCTGTCACTTTTTATCTGTACGCTTTCTCATCTGCAAGGTTCAACATTGTTAAAAGGGTAGTTTAGCCAAAATGTAAAATCCTGTCATCATTTACTCACCCTCATGTAATTTCAAATGACTATACTGTTGTTATTTTATTTTCTGTGGAACACAAAAGTAGACATTTTTGAAGAATCATTATGCAGCTCTTGCCATACAACAACTGTTTATAGTGATCTGGTATTGCCAAGCTTAAAAAATAACACAAAAATCATAACAGCATAAGGGTCAACTGTTGTTGATTTATTATTATTTTCATTTGAACTTTTTTTCCTATTTCTCTGTCGCTGTAGTTTGTTGTGGAGAGCTTCTGAAGGCTGTGTCAGCTGATGAGAGCCATATGGGGGAGCTAATTAAACCCTACCTGGAGTCAGAACAGCAAGGTATGCCTCCTCACTCCCACTATACCTACTGCCAAATGGGTCAATCATACAGAACAAGTGAAACCCCAGTCTGTATGCAGCAGAGTTCTGTTTCCTGCTTTTGACCAGATAATTGGACCCCCTACAGCCACAATAGTCTGATTGGTGAACATGTTGTCCTATATTCAGATATATGATATTAGTTTATGGTAACTGCATTCTAAATGATTGTCATATAATTAGCAGTATATAATTCTAAATAATTATAATAATAATCCTATATATATATATATATGATATATTAAGTGGAGTCCAAACAACATTACTTTCCATTAACAACATAACTTTCTAAATTATTATTAAATTATATTGTTACTCTTTTAAAAATTTTTTGGATAACCATAACTAACAATTATGATTATGAACAGATAATTAGTTTTTGTATAATGAAATATTTACACATCACAAAACTTTGATGCACATTTCTTGCTACCAAATAATACTAATTTTAGTACATGGAATATTGTCATAATAAATCCAATTATGGCTCATACAGAAGTCTTGAAAGTAGACTCAAAGTAGGTTTATTACCTCTGAAGAGTACCCTTGCACAACCCATATGATTGTCAGATCTGTCAGAGCATGTTAAGTATCTAGCAGTATCTGTCACATGCAACATATGTTCATAAAATCATGTTGAGTGTTTGATGAAGTAGCAATGTGTGCATAAGAAATGCTATGTAAATGTTTTGTTAGCTCGTATTCCATTGCGGTATCCTGGGAGAGGGGGATTTTTGTGCCTTCTCTCTCTCTCTCTCTCTCTCTCTCTCCTTTGGCTTTCTTTTCCCTTTTGCTGTGATGGTGAGGATTTGAGGCAGAGAGCATGCTTAAATAATTTACAAGTTGATTAATGGCCTCACAGGGGTATAATTAGGCGATGGAGAGCTGGCTAGTGGCTAGTGTAACCAGTACAGTGCTTCTGGGATTTGAGAAGCCAGATTATTATCAAACCAAAAAATAGTCTTAGGAGAAGTGAAGAAGGAGAGGAAAGAAAGAAAGAAGAGGAAGCCTCTCCAGGCTGCCTGATGTTTGAAGCAAGGCTGTAGAGATAGGCAAGAGGCTGTTTGATGTGGAAATTGGACAGTTTGAAACCGTCGACTTTAATTTTTCACCAGCTGTGGGGACCCCCCTGGGTGCCAGATTGCTTTCTTTAAAGAATGCCGTTCTATTTTCTCTTCACCCTCATTATTTGTTTGTCCTCTGCCGCTCTCGTTAATTTTCCCGCAGTATTACGAGCACCACCGTCCTCTATTGTGCTTTCCGTCAGTTATAAGAGGTGCCATCATCCCCTTAAACAGTTCGCTTATGTTGCCTGTCAGTCAGCCATTGCCTGCTTTTGTACTCTGAGAGGGACTTGAAATATCTTTAAAAGACAAAATGTGCACATATGAATTTAAAAATCACCATGTCTGCTAATTATTTATCACCTCACATCTGAATCAACTGCCTTAATTTGATACAGATACAAACAAAAGGCACGTCCTTGACAAAACTGCTTGATGATGAGATCACTGATGCTTAGCATGGAGTTGATGTTGTTACAGTTTTCCTCAGATCATCTCCTTAATTTAATCCTCGTAATGGTGCTTTCCAGCTCTCTAGATGCCCTGCACCTCAGTTTTAGTGAAACATTAATTTAGGTTTCTGTCCACTTGTGCCAATGTGTTTTCGAATCAGCTTCTATTACGGTAACTGTTTATTTAGTACTTCAAAACCCTTAAAACTGCATCCTATATTTGCATATTTCGTATTTCAAAAACTTCTTCCAGTACCTGGAAGGAAGTAAACAAATGAAAGGCCTTTCTCACAACCGTTAGATCTATAACACTGTGATCTGATGTCCTACAGGGAGGAACGTATACAGTGTTTCAAACAAATGCTAAGCAGGTGTGTTTGTGTGTGCATCTCATGGGGTAAACCCCCTCTGTACACCATATTTACAGTATATAGGACTATAGCCATTCAAAGGACACAGCAAGTTGGTTCTCAGGCATCAAATCCTCAACATTTTTGAGGTTTTCGAAGTTTGCCTTAATGTGATTTATCTTCTTCTACTCTTTGTATTGTTGTGCTTCTATCATGTAATTAGGAAGAAGTTCTGAATGAGCAATAACCATATCATATTATTATTTAATCTGTACAGTGCCATCCAGTATAGTTCTCCGGATCCTTACTGAGAGACTGAGCAGGATGGACTGTACCACTCGAGGCTGGGTGCTCCATGGCTTTCCTCAAGATGTGGAGCAGGCAGAAGAACTCCAAGAGTCTAATTTCATACCAAACAGGTATATTAGACACCTAATAAACTGATTTAGATGGCTGTATATGTTGAAACTCATCATGTTAATTGCCATTTCATAATGGTGGAAAGCATATGACTGTACAGGGATCTAAACTATTATCACAGTGATTTGTACCAATGGTTCTCAGTTTGTTTTCCATTCCCTTCTCCCTTTGAAACTAGAACATCTACACCACCATCACCACCACCGTAATCTGATTATATGGGATAGTTTACCCAGTTCTGTGATAATTTACTAACCCTCATGTTGTTCCAAAAGAAGATATAAAAAAAAACTCATTAATAATACATGTGGGAATGTTTGTTTTTGAAATGTCTTATGCTGCATTTATTAAACAGCAAAAATAGGCCAAAATTGCATTTTAGGGGGTTCCCCTCGGCACAGATCGTATTGCGCTTGGGCACCTAGACACACGCAATTGCATGGTTTGCATGATGTCTAAACACGCTACTGAAAATAGTACCATTGTGAAATATTATTACAATTTAAAGTAACTTTTTAATATATTTTAACATGTAATTTATTCCTGTTATGGCAAAACTGAATTTGCCATTACTCCAGTCTTCAGTTTAACACTGCTGAAAACCATTTTAATATTTTTTGTGGAAACCAAGACACGTTTTTTTTTTTTTTGGACACATTGAGTATACAATATAAAAAAATGTTACTGTGACACTTTGGATCAATTTAATGCATCCTTGCTGAATAAACGTATTAAATGTTTTATGTATTGACATCAGTGTATGTTACAATGGGCAAGGAACTATGCATCTATGCAAGCATGGTGCATTTGCAAGTAAGGAAGTGCAAAATATATGAGAGCTGGGGTTCGCCACACATTGAGAACCCTGAGTTTACATTCAATTCTGTCTTCTATCGATTTCAGCCTATGGATTATCTATCCACTTGATTCTTATTCATTTACCAGCTGTAGGACCTTCACAGTGACAAACATGAGAGATGTAAACAGAGATGTAACAAACAGTAGGCGTTTAGATAACAAAAACAAAACAGAAGACAAGTGTATGAACAGCACTGTATGAAACTTTCAGGTTATTATTTGTGATTTGCGTCTCTACCGTTATCCTAAATAGTGAGTGTGTAACAGCAGGGCTCAGATTGCCCTCTCAGATTACACTTAATTCAGTTGCCCTGGAGGATCTGATGCCACTAAGATTATACAACCCGTCCTCTGTGTGTTTCCCCTCATCAGAGAGCTCACTTTGAGGTTAGGTCATCAGTGAAAATAACGTGTCCCAATTCTGTCTCCTTTGACACAGAAACAAGAGCAGGAGCACAAATCTGTGCAATGACATTAGAAAAATTCTACATGATCACCGTAGGGCCTCCTTTTCAACCTGTTGCTACTCATTATGATTTCTCACCATATAAACCCAATCTTTTGTGCTCTCTGGTATTAAGATTGGATCCCAGAGATTAGCAAGCAGCCATGGTGTCTGCTTCCCTCACCACTTTTGTGTAGCAAGGCCTTATTTCCTCCATTAACAGCCCATGTTGTTTGGGCTAATGGCAGGAGACCTTATTTGCATAGCATTAGTGTAATTGATTCGAAGGCCTGTGGTTAGCCTGGCCCTGAAACGATGGGGAGATAATGTTTCAGAGGGGCCGATGATGGCCTGATGGCGGCGCTGTACCTGACAGCTTTATTAATTAACAGCTCTCTAGTTACCAGGCTTTAGTGAGGATGAATAAGTCAGTTCCTCCTGGAGCAGTGCCAGGGCATGGGCATTTAATAGGTGTCACTGGCAGAAGGGAGAGGGGACAGAGTGCAGCAGTGTTGGCATACTGGTTAGATTGGAGGGATCCTTTTACCCATTTCCTGAAAGGGCTCTATTAACAGAGAGTCATTGCCTGCGATAAGTGCCAAGACGATGTTGTTTGTGTGGCACCAAAGTCTTTAGCTTGTGTAGACAAGGTACTTGTGTAGTACTTTGTGTTGTTAATTCTATGGTTAAGTGGATTAAAACCCAGTGGTTAGTCTTATTTTAAGAGCTTTGCTTAAAAAAATGTCACTGTACCTTTTTTTTTTAAAGGTACACTTTTGTACAATTTATGTACTCATGCACACATTAGATAATAATATAATATGTAATGTTAAGTTACCAATATGGTACCATCAGGTACAAAGGTGTGACGTTTGAATAGGTACCGCCCCAGTGACAGTTTTTTTCCCTCCCTTTTATTCTGAGAGTGTACTTGGCTTTGTGTTTTTCAAATAAACCTATGGCCTGTTTGCCTTTCTGAAGATTTTGTAGTGGCAGGTGATTCACAGTAGTAGCTGTCTGCTCCAGTTAGTGCTCCCTCTTTTGTCATCTAAAGGAAGTTACCTGATCCATTAAAGACGAAAGAGGAAGAAAAGCAAAAAGGATTCGCGCTAATGAAATCCTCTCATCAGATAATTGAAGATGCCTTTGCTCTGGTTTCTGATGGTGCAATCATCTGATCCTCTTTCAAAAGCTGATCAGTCACAATTAGTTGTGGATGTGTGACACTTTCATTTAGAAGGAAATCTAGAATTATCTATTGTTATGTACAGTATGAACCCCAGAGCAACGTGTAAGGCCCCACATTGACCGCATCAATATTTGAAGTTATTTGTGAATTACTGGAACAGGATTTTGAATTCCCAATTTACATGACTAAATCTACACTTTAGACTTAAAAGTTGTTGTTTTAGCATAAAACAGATCAGCTTAAAATTATATAGCATATTTTAATGCTTGTTTTGTGTCATTTGAAGTCATCTCGAGTCCAATTGATGAATTTTGTAGAGGCCCTCTGTTTGAGAACCACTGGTTTAAGGGATGCTTTCTCAAAAGTAGAATTCTGTCATCATTCAAAAATAATTCGTATGACTTTTTAGGTGAATAGCCTGGCTGCGCTTTTCCACTTAATGAATGTGAAATGACAATAAGGTACCGTGAAAGTATTATAAAAGTGGTGCTTACAGCGTGTGGTCTATATTTCAAAATCTCTGAAGCTGTGTAATAGATTTGTGAAACAGAAATGTATTATCTTTTGTAAATCTTACCATCTGCCCTGGTTCATGAACAGGTTTCAGTGATTCATTCAGAAATCAAACTGATCCAGTTCTCAAATTCTCTTTGGTCTGTTTTCTTACATGAAACTATTGTTTGACTTCAAAAGACTTGAAATATAAATCACATGTCATATAGACCACTTTTATGGTGCTTTACTACTTCAGTTTCACTGGTCTCACTCCCACCCCTCTTACCAGTCTTTAACTACTCTCCAGTTTGGCTAGTCATCAGCCTCTTACAGCCTTGACATGCTTACAAACAATCAGAGTCTTTGTGAGCTTTGAAATATGCATGGCTACCTGTGACAGGTAGATAAAGAAGAGCAATTAGCCATGTAAGCTAAGAGTCTGGCCCAATTACCTGCTCTCGTCCCTGCCTTGCTCTGTCTTTCTCTCTTTCCACCTGCACTGTGCTCTTGCTCTCTATTACTTAAATGTATTCCATGTGTCCGCTCCCCATCAAATCAAGCAACACTTCCTCTGATTGGCTTGTCAATTATACAACAGGGGCAGCATTACAATTTAATCAGTGGTAAACATTGCCGTGGCCACCTGTAAAGAATCTTTCCCTCATTCATTTCTTAATTTGGAGAGATAGAAAGGGAGGCAGAGGGGCTGACAGGAGCGGCAGTGCTCAGAGAGATCGGATGGACCGAGACCTTCTTGGCTCACTTCAGCTCAGCGAGTAAACTGAAGAACAAACAGGTCAAAGGTTACCATCTACTTAATGTATAACATATACCAGTGGAAGAACAGAAATGCACACATGTACACGCATCTACTGATGACGATATGCCAAGATATTGTGCGGTTTGTGATCATTTGTAGCAGCTGAGGACTGTCAGGCTCTTGTTATCTGTATTGTTTTAGTAAGTCATTTGTTAGGGGATCTCAAACTGTCATGTAAGAAACATCTAATGTAAATCAATTCCTCTTGTACCCCCCCCCCCCCACACACACATAAAAAGTGGGGGAAGGAGACGAAAGACACAAGCCTCCAACCTCCCATCCTCCAGCCTCATACACAGTGCACCATCCTTTTGCTCCTCCACATTTATAAATATTTCATGAGGAAGCATAAATATTAATTTTAATAGCTTTGCAGAGTAGTTATTATTTCTTTTCTAAGACAAATATTCATTAAAAATTGAGAGAAGCCTTTTTCTGAAATAATTAAACCTACACACACACATTATCATGCCTCTTAAACACATCAAATGTCCCGCATTTTCAATCCAGACTAATAGTCAGTTAAAGCTCAGTGTCTCCTTTGTCCATTTCAAAGGGCCCATTGGTTCACAGTGGTACTGAGAGCCAGGAACACAAAGACATTTAAATATTTTATCAAAAGCACCAACTTAGATCTCTTTCTCCCATTTTCCTTTCTTTTCTCACCCCTTCTTGTGGAAAAGACCACATGATGTACAATTCCTATTGGTCTTTATCTATAGCTAGATTAGTGCAGAATTACATCTCACAACAATCTCAGTCTACGTAACATGTTTAGGTTGCTAAAAATGATGATGTGGCGGCTGTGAGGTTCCTGTCTTCTATAGACAAGACTGGCATGTAAACCCCCCCCACCCCCAACCTGACCACACCATTTGGCGCACTTTGTGTCTACACAATGTCAAAGCATAATGACCCCTGGGTAGAGACACCAACATTCCCCTCATGGCCCAGGAGAGTATCCCTGCTTTCCATTATTTTCTTCATAATTTATTTAGATCTTATACTTGTGCTTTATGATCATTCCTCTCTGAATGCTAGATGGAGTCTTCATATAATGGATTTATATGATTTTCGCTTGGCATGTTATGATTTTTGCAGGCATTTTGACAATTGTATGTTGGAATTGTAAAGAATTTAAAGTGACATGTAACCAATTGTGTCCAGCAGTGAGTACTAAACACACACACGGAGCAGTGGGCAGCCATGCAGCACCCAGGGAGCAGTTGGGGCTTCGGTGCCTTGCTCAAGGGTCTCACCTCAGTCTATTGAAGGTGGAAGAGACCACAGTACATTCCTACCTGCAATCCTTGCCAGTACCTAGACTTGAACCCACAACCTTTGGGTTACAAGTTGACTCTCTAACCATTAGGCCACGACTGCCCTAATGGTTCCAGTTCCTATTACAATTCTGGTTCCGCAAAATGTAGACAACAGTTCAAAAAGTTTCGGGTCTGTAAGATTTTTCATGTTTTTGAAAGAAGTCTCTTATGCCCACCAAGTCTGCATTTATTTTACCAAAAATATGTTTTTAATGGAAATCTTTTGTAACATTTTAAATGTCTTTACTGACACTTTTGATAAATTGAATGTCTTTGCGGAATAAAAGTATTTTTTGAATTGCACTGTATGTTTACCCAGACTTACAATTACTTTTTACAGGGTACCACTCTTTACCATTTTTTGGTAACATTTCATGAATTCATTTGTATTAAATGACACTGACAGAACACATGGTGTGTATCTTTCTACATATATCTGAATGGTCTCACAATTAATAAATACATTATATTATTATTATTTTTTTTTACTACGCTAATCACACTCACCTTTTCTTTTGTTTAATGAATTTTCTTTAACCTCAGTTCCCAAGCCTAATTGTTTTTGTCTTGCATTGTTTATTAAATTACGCTTGTGTTACCCTATGTTTTTGGCATTTAATATCTTTACCAAGCAGCGATTTGAGAGGATCACAAGTATCATAACAGACTTCCACATATCTGCCACTCTCCCCTATAGGGTCTTTTTCCTGGAGATAACTGATGACATTGCTATTGAGAGGGTAACACTTAGGGGTGTGGATCCTGTGACTGGAGAATGGTGAGAAAGATTCAGCTTAGTACACTGTAAATTTGTGTATAAAGAATCCGTTCCTTTAGGTTCCACTAAATACATATCTGCATTCTGAATTTCACGTTTGAACTCTGCAGGTATCACAACATATATAAACCTGTCCCTGGTCCAGAAGTTCAGGCCCGGCTTCGATTTAACCCACAGCACTCAGAGGCACAACTGCTAAAGAGGCTTAAGGAGTACTGGAACCATACAGCGGACCTGCAAGCCTTCTACCTACAGGCAGTATACATCAATGCTGACCAGGACCCACACACAGTGTTTGAGTCACTGGAGAGTAGGCTTGTGGGTCGACTACCTAAAGTCCTGTCTAACTGAGAAACATTTGAGAGCTAAACAGTGTTATAGAAGATACTCCACCCATAAACATTTTCTCTCAACATTTACTCACCCTCATGCCATCCCAGGTATATGACTCTCATGTGGAACAGAAGCTGAGATTTTAAGAAAAATAATAATCTCTGTGAATCTATATAATGCAAGTGAATGGGGCCCCTCAAAGCTGGCACTTCAAAACCACACAAAATTAACATTTTAGTTACTAATATGGCACCTGTGGATGTCTTCTGAAGTGAAATGATGTGTGGGTGTTTTTACACTATAAACCATCGCTTCTGGGCACTATGGACAACTGTCAAATGCAGGTTCATGAGTTTACTCTTGATGTAAATTTCAGTATGACATAAACTCATTGTGAAACTAATGCAAGAAGTGTTGCAGTAGAGGAACACGATTACATCACACTTCATGTGGTTACATTTAAATCAAGCGTTAGTTTATATATCAGTTGGCTGGAAGCAATGGTTTATAGTTTAATGCTTATATAAAAGTTTAAAATATTAATATTTTTCTTACACACCTATGGTTTAGCTTCAGAAGACATTGATTCATCCGCTGGTGTTGTATGTGTTTGTTTCGTGTGATTTGCATCAACTTTGATGGTCCCGTCCACTCATATTATATGAACTTACAGAGATGGACTGGACTTTTTTTCTATCAATCAACATTTGTGTTCCACAAAAGAAAGAATGTCATAAACATTTGGCATGGCATGAAAAAAACATTTTCCATTCCAATTTTGGGTGGAGTAAATTTAGTTCAAATTTTAGATTTCCCCATTGTGTTTAAATTTTCATTTCATCTTGTACATTTCATAAGTCTGATAGGCAGCTTAATAAATTGCTTATACATTTGACTTTGGTTATCTTTTCTTGGTCATATTTCTAATATTTTAATGAACACTGCCACAACTCCAAATTCATCATGGGAAAAATTACATTACCCAACCGATGCAGTCATTCAACATACAGATGTATGTTTGATTAACATAGCGAGAAAAAGCAGACTGGCCAGACCTTTTGTGGTGGGGAGTATTAGTCCCGCTTCAGTGGTCTCATGCTAAGGAAACCAGTGCATGCAGCTTTGATTATTAAATCCACACTCCATCTCTCTTCCTTTCGTTGAGGTCACTGGATGACTCCCACTTGGGAGGAAGGAGTTAAGTACACTGGTTAGAGGAACATGTTAACAGGCTGATTTTTAAATTCCCCTCAGATAGTGTGCTATGACAGGCACACACTGACTTAATTAGAGCAGATGAGGTCCAGAATATGCATCTCCTCTGAATATGTAAACACAAGGTCCTGTGTATATCCAAAGAAAGAGAGGAGGCTACAAAAATGCTTCTGAATGAGGAAGTATTCCCTGAGCTCCCTCTGGTCTGAACAAAAAATGATTTTCAACAGAGGTTTTATTTCAAATTTGTACTATGTAGAACAAATATAATGTGATTGTAATAATGTTAGAAAAATTCATATTTAAGCTTCATATAATGTGCAGAGAAAAGGTGCTTAAAAGGATAGTTCACCCAAAATGAAAGCCCTGTCATGATTTTCTCACCCTGTTGTTCCACTCTGTTGTTTGACTTTCTTTCTTCTCTGGAATACAGAATGTTGGTAACCAAACAGTTTTGGTTCCCGTTGACTTCCATTGTATGGACAAAAATACAATGGAAGTCAGTGGGACCCAAAACCAGCATTCTTTAAAATATCTTGTTTTGTGTTCCACAGAAAGTCAGTCATACAGGTTTGGAAGGACATGAATAAATGATAACAGAATTTTCATTTTTGGTTGGAGTATCCCTTTAAAAGGCCCCTCAACATCTTTACACCATAAAATGTACACAAGTATGCACTATAACACATCTTGTCTTTTATAAATGACATGGTGTTCTCAATCCACTGAAATAAAAATGAGAATTTCTATGGGAAACACTTTAAATACATGTAAGTATGGTCCTAATACTATGTATTAATTTAAAGTAAGCTTGACTTCTAGCAGAAGTAAATAACTCCATAATATATATGAAGAATATATATATATATATATGTATATATATATATATATATATATATATATATATATATATATATATATGTATATATATATATATATATATATATATATATATATATATATATATATATATATATATAATGTATATAGTATAAGAGTAAACACTAAAAATTATTTGATTAGGGTTATGGTGTAAGACAGGAGGTGTATCTTATAATATTTTAAACAATTGTTCTCAACCAAGAGGCCTTGTCAAACTTCTAAGGGTGCTTAATTAAAATGCGTAATTAAAAAGCTTTAAAAATTAATTTAATCAAATTTATTTAATTAAAATTAATTGAATTAAAATGCTAAATTTTCAACAACTTTTATAAAAATGTAGCTTAATTTTATATTAAGTAAAAAGTGTAAATAAAGTTTAATTAAAACAGTTCGGAAAAACAAGAACAAAAATAACGGTGGTAATATGTTGACACTTTCGGGGGAATGAAAACGACTGCTCACTGAAGCCGGACTTTTATTTTGGTAACGTCCTACCCGGAAGTTTCCTCACGTTGTAGTGGATGCTGGAAAAACACGTGTGGAACATTAGTATGTACATGTATAGTTTATGTTGTGTTTTTACTGTTTAAAAGTGAACATTACTTGCATTTAGCTTGACAAATACATTTCCGGTATTCAACTGAATGATAATGCGCCATGTATCTCATCTTGTGAGTAGTTCAGTGTCTCTGTGACAGTGTAATTTATTACAATTATTTAGCAAGTACACGGCTTGTTTTAATAGGAGTATACAACCCGTTTACTGTCATGGCTGAGGACATGCTGATGCTCAACATCTCCTCTGCTCCCGTGAAGTTTGACAAAAAGACAAACCGAAGACCTCTATCATCAGCAGAGAAATGGACACAGGTGAATAAGTCCTGGACTCGGTGTTGTTGCTGGCATTGTCATTACACACTGATGTACATACAAGTTTCTTTCAGCCTGATTGTGAAGTGTTGTACCGCTTGTGTTGATGTTACAGAAAAAGTGGGAATCAAAGAGGAAGGCTGTCTTCGAGCCCCAGGAGAGCAGCGCCTCCAAACAGAGGAAGATTAATCAAACTGGTCAACAGCACACACACAAGCAAAAGCTGCAAACCCACAGAAGCCCCTCTCAGAGGAGTAATAATAGAGACACCGAGGAGAACGGGGACCAGAGAGAAAAGTCTGCCGCAAAGTCCCAATCAAAGGTGAAAACATTTCCAAAGAAAGCTCCCGAAGAGCATGGAGACCATGGCAGACCATTTATCAAGACATCGTCTCTCTTCAGAAACAACCCAGAGATCCCTGATGTCCTCAGGTACAGTAGATGCAACGCATTTTAGCTTGTGTGAATGTACTCATCTTTCTTAAAATTGACTTTTACGTGCTCTTTTTTTTTTTTTCCAGTCCTGCTGTAAATCAAGTAAAGGAGAAAGTCTTCACCAGCAACACATTTGAAGAACTGAATCTACATCCTCATCTGGTACGAACAAACTTTAATATCACTTAACAAATCTCTCAACTTAAACACTGTGTCTTGTCTTTAGTCTTCTGCCTTACTCTCCTGGTCTAAACCATTTTACAGGTGGCAACGCTCCATAAGGTGTTGAATGTGAACAGTATGACGAGGTACTGTCACTTTATCTTAACTTTTATTGTCCATCTCTTTGCATTTTTCTCATGTTCATCTGTGCTTTCAGCGTCCAGAAAAAAACCATACCAGTGTTGATGTCCGGTAAAGATGCTGTGGTGCGCTCCCAGACTGGATCAGGTGGGATTCCTGGCCTGTTTCGTGTAAATCGAATTTAATAAGATATTGACTGTTCAGACCATTATTTTAATTGCTTACAAAGATTCCGTGTGTAGTAGTTACTCTGAGCTATAAAATATCGAAAATCACCAAAGTGTTTAAGTTAGAAGTTACAAAGAAAGAACAAAAACAGAAATGACTTTAAAAGGTGTGATTATTCATATTATTTTCCTAAATTTTTCCTACAGGAAAAACATTGGCTTATGGAATTCCAGTGGTTCAGTTCTTACAAGCGATGCAGCCTAAAGTGAAGGCAGGTCAACCTACACTCAGCATCAAGACTTTACTGACTGATCACATAGTCATTTTCATTTTATGTTTTACTCTGTTATAGTTGGCTAAAATGAATACATTTGTTTATCTGAAATAGTTAGGCCATTTATTTATTCTCTATGGAGAAATTGGGGTCATTAGCAGTCAGACATTCAACACTGAACATTATAATATAAATTCAAATAAATTGGTAAAATTGAGTCAGAATTGCACCATTACAAGTTTATTTATTTATAGTCATGTGCATCAACTTTTGATGTTTCATCATCAGAGATCAGATGGACCTTTGGCTGTTGTGATTGTGCCGACCAGAGAGGTATTGTATTAAATGATACAAAACAATCATCGTTTTCTGATTTATCTTATACCATATATTTTTCCCCTTACATGTACCCTTTTTTGTTTCCTTCCACATGGATCTGTTTCTGGTTGTCCTTCAGCTTGCCCTGCAGAGCTTTCAGATGTTTCAGAAGCTCCTAAAAGTGAGGATTTGCACTTTTGCTAGATTATTATGCTGTATTGTCATAATTGAACAACTTCATTTTCAATCTTTAAAAGTCACTCACTGTATTTATTCCTTCCAGCCTTTCACCTGGATTGTGCCGGGAGTTCTGATGGGAGGAGAGAAAAGAAAAGCGGAAAAAGCCAGGTTAACAGCACAATAACACAAATTATACATACATCTACTGCAAGAGGTCTGAATTAGATTTCCGGTGTTTAGTCAAATCTAAAATAATTGTATCCTGCGTTACAGAAGCATTAAATGGAAAACTTTTTTTTTTTTACATTTTTACATTTTAATATTTCACATTATTCCTGTTTTTACTGTGGTTTTGATCAAATAAATGCAGCCTTGTTGAGTGTAAGAGACCTCTGTCAGAAACATTAAAATCTTACAGACTCCAAACTTTTAACAGTAGTGTGTAGTTCATTCTGCAGTTTCACTTCAGTCTGCACTGTGTCTTGCTGTGTTTTTCCTTATGTTAGTGCTTGTCTTTGTCTTGATCTCAGACTGAGGAAGGGCATAAATGTCCTGATCTCGACTCCAGGCCGACTGGTGGACCACATAAAGAACACTCTAAGTATTGCTTTCAGTGCTGTGTGCTGGCTCATTCTGGATGAAGCCGACAGGTCAGTGTGTTTGCTGAATTGAAGAAATGACACAATGTGATTTACATTAGGGCTGTGGCTAACAACAAATTTGCTAACCTTTAATTGTTAATTTTATTAATATCTTAATATCCTAATTGGATATTAAACTGCTATTCAAATAAATATGCTTTCTTTTAATCATTAAAATGTTTTTCACTTTTTTTTAAATATGCTATTTTTATCAGCTTTATTTATTAGTTCTTGCTGCCCTATTTTGAAGGTGTCTCCGTATCCCTGTATTTATGATTAGTTTATCCATGCTGTTTTGAAGGACTCTGGATTTGGGCTTTGAGAAAGACCTGACTGTGATTCTGAATGCTTTGAACGCCACTGGACTTGCCAGGCAGAATGTGCTGCTTTCAGCCACACTCACCGAGGGTAAGCTCATCGTCCGCTCACTACCACTGTCCAGAGTCTGTCTGGATTTAAAGTAGAGAGTGGCATAAGCGCTCAGAGGTACAGCACTGGCTTTATTCTAGCAGAAGAAGACTAGGATGAGCTGACAGCTGCTGTCTCTCAGGTCCAGTCTGTCTCTAATTTGCATGACAGAACAGGCTCTTTATCCCAGTGAAGACTGAACGTTTTTGAGCCTAGTATAGCAACTTCCAGTTTTAGACAGTGCTAAGTCACGGACACTTCTTACTCTCACGACATTTTGATCACAAAAGGATTTTGGTGACAATCTATATAGGTGTGCAACCGTTTATGCTGACCCTGTTCTCTTCATGTCCAGGACTGTCCCGATTAGCCAGTATCAGTATGAAGGAGCCTGTGAGTATCCATGTGTCAGAGGGGAGCGAGGACACTGTTGAAGCGTGTCCCCAGGCGGCCCCTCAGGCTCTGTCAGACAGCTACGCGGTGCCTGAGAGGCTGCAGCAGCACGTGGTGGTGGTGCCCAGCAAACTCCACCTGGTCTCTTTGGCTGCCTTTATTCTGGCCAAATGCAAGGTACAGGACACCATATGTTAAAGCCCTGTTATTAACACTCAGTGTATTGTTGTGTTATACTGTAGATCACCTCAAATCATTTCAGTTTGACCTGATGTATCATTGAAATGTTTTATAATCTACCAAATGTGGGAAGAAATAAGATGGAAAGTTTTCTTTTTTCAATATATTTAAAAATGTTTTTTTTTATACCTGTGATGTTTTCAGCAGCCATTGCTTCTGTCACATGATCCTTCAGAAATCCTTTTAATATGCTGATTTGGTGCTCAAGAAACATTATAAATGACTTTGTCACTTTTGATCAATTCCATGCATCTTTGCTGAAGTATTCATTTCTTTCAAAAAATATCTTTCTTACCACAAATATTTGAACAGAAGTACAGTTACCAAAATATGATAACTGATAACCAACAATGTTATTACTGCTAGAACTGTAACAAAGAAACTAGTTTGCTCATGTTACACAGAAGTGCTCACTGGACTTCAGCATTTTATTGTTTTTGTACATAGTTTGAGCAGCGGCAGAAGATTATAGTTTTCATATCCAGCTGTGAGGCTGTGGAGTTCCTGCTTGCTCTCTTCACTGCAGTCCTCTGTGTGAAGCCCAGCGCTGCATCAACCAAACATACCTCTACATCCCTTTACTTCTACAGGCTCCATGGCAACATGAGACAAGAGGTGAGACATTATGTGTCAAGTCCTGTTATAATCATAGTCAAGGTTTTGTTCACAGGATGCACAGAATTTGTTCGTCTGTTTTTGCTGCTGTAGCTTTAACATTCAACTTGATGCATGTAAATTATTTGTTACCAACTGCTTCTATGTTTAATGTATATAAATTTAAAAAAATAATGATTTTGTATTTAAATGCATGGTAAGCTGGTATGCATCTGTCCTATATAGCCTCACTGATGTTTTTCAGTCAGGAATTAAATATTCAGATTTTACCTTAAGGCTAGAATGCACTACACGACTTTTAGAATCTGAACAGATTTTTAAAACCGCAGGCACCATACACCGAATTTGTAAAAAGCTAAAAAAAAAAAGTGGCATCATACGCTACTGAGGACCACACACTACCAGACTTTCAAGCTATTCCAAATATGACAAAGTCACGCTGAAAAATGTGGCTTTTTGCCAGGAGATGCGTGACCAATGATATGTTCTAAAACTGTATCAAAATTGCAAAAATGTTTGATATTCTCTGACTTGATGGAATCATATTCTGTGACCATCATACTCTACATGATTTTCTAAAAAAGTTTGTCAACTCAAATCTGCAGAATGCCTCTGACTTTCAGCAATTAGCGTCGACTCCTCCAGATTGTAAATTGAATCTGGGCTAAGTAAAGTCGTGTGGTGTATTCCAGCCTTGGACTACAACACCAGTTTAAAGGAGCCCATGATTCTGTTCTGCTAAAATGATCATGTCTCTTAAAAGCATCCAGAATCACTAGCAACATATGACACTAGGTTAGACCATCATGGTCTGGTTGACTGGTGGGGTCCACCGTCTCTCGGCCAGCTGGCTTTAAGGAAGCAGCAGCAGTTGGTGCCCTGTGGCAGTGTCGGGGGAACTGCATCCTGCCACTGTCCAGCCTGCACCCTCACCCCCCTCACAAATGGAGCTGCCATGGGTCGCCCATATGGCACTGGAAGGGCAGGGGACTCTGAAGTCTCTCGGTCAGATGTGTGAGAGAGCAGGTCTGAGTGTGGTGCTGGCCTGTAGTGTTATGGATGGGTTTGGTAATGGGACAGCACTGGCTGAGCTCTGAACGTCTCCTCCGATGAGGAGAGCTGCAGGAGAGGGCCAGCTGTTCCACTACACAACAGATTGTGCTCCTTGCAGAAAAAGAGAGAGGAGCTGTCAGACATCCCATCTTCACATGGGCTCTCATCCATGTTTCTGCTTCATCCTTTGTTCTAATATAAATGCAAATACTTATTTTTGCTGGAATATTGTCTCATATAACTTTGTAATTAAAGATTAAGCTTAAGTGTTTCTCTTGTATACCGTGTTTGACCACCTTAGAAACATAACGGCAACTGTTTTGTGAACTTTCAGGAACGCACCGAAGCCTTCCAGGAGTTCTCACAGTGTAAAACTGGCATTCTGCTGTGCACGGTAAGTCATTCAGGTTTACACCATTTGTATGGTAACTGACCCTGAATGCAGTCTAAATATATATGTTAAAATATAATATGTATAAAAATGTAATTTAATATTGGATATAATTAAATATTAGCTTTTTATAAATTTGTGAACTTTCTTTGGGAAACTCTTAAAATCTAAGGGTTCCTAATTAAAAAAAATAATTTGTTAATTGACTCTTAAATGCATTGATTGATCTAATGATGTCCGTTGATACAAAAGTGTTATGGACAGGTGTGTGCGTCCCCTTCCTCCTCCCCCTTTTCTTCTATCTTGTCACTCTGCAGAAGGGCTCCTGGAGTGAATGAGTGCTTTTATTCCTGTTGACAGCCTGGCATTGCATTGTGTTGGTCTCCATATGTACCAGCTCCAGACGCCTCAACTCAGGGTTTAGGCTAGTTGAGGTTGAGCTGGAGGGTTAAGATTGAAAATTGTCTAAATGCACTTTTTTTTTTTTTATAATAGTGTGGCATAGTGGTGAAAGCTCAGGGCTGGTGCTATCCATAAGGAAGCAGATTCAGTCCCACAAGGAGGGAGCCATGAATATCATTGTTGCTCCAAGAGCATAATAGCATAGTGTGGCAGTGGATTTTTAAAATAAGGCAATATAGTACATTTAGTATAGTGAATCAGGTTAATCAGGGACATTGTTTGCTCTTGTCAGACCAACAAATAAGCAGTGTTGGGGAGTAACTAGTTACATGTAACGGCGTTACGTAATTTAATTACAAAATTATTGTAACCGTAATTAGTTAGTTACTACAAAAAAATGAGTAATTAAATTACAGTTACTTATGAAATTTTTAACGATTACAAAGGTGATTACATTTGAATATTTACACACATCCACATACAGATTTAACTGATTTCTTTCCCAAATTGCACTGACTATTCTGAGACATACATCCTAATAATTTCCGGGATGCGGAAACACAGTCTGGTTCGTAGAATCCAGTCATAAAAACGGAATGCCTAACGCGGACGCAATATGCCACATTTTGGATGACTATCAAAAGTAGGTCAGTACACTTGAATCAAAACATGACATCGACTAGTGTCTGTAAATATTAAGCACAAAAAATGCAATAGCCTATATAACTTGCACATTCTGCGTGTCTGTGGAAATCAGGCGCGGACTGGACACCGGGAGAACCGGGACAATTCCCGGTGGCCTGGCAGCCGATTTTGCCCCACTATTTAATATCATTATTGTATAATTGCCTGCCGAATGTACTAAAATCATTTGCGAATCCGCCATTTGATAATTAAATCTCTAATAAGTCATGAAGTGTTAGTCATGACTCGCGCGCTCTCCGCGCCTCCGCCAAACGGTTTGGATCAGACTCAGAGTAATCAATGCGAGAGAGAGAGAGAGAGAGAGAGAGAGAGAGAGAGAGAGAATAGAGTGGACTGTGGAAGCGCACAGCTGGAGCAGAGAAGCAGAACTACTGTTCAGGGTTTTAGGTCAGTATCATCTGTAAAGATGTTTTTTGTCTTTGTTTTTTTAATCAAGCAGCAGCACGTTGCTCATCAGTCATCACTCAAAATACTATATAAAGGACATCATTATTATCAGTTGTAATGTTACAGTAGTAATTTAGCTGAAAAAAAAATCCGATTTTTTTATAGGTTAAGGGGGAGCTACGACAGACAACAACACAACCCTTACGAAAATTAACATTTTAATATTTAACTATAAATCCAGAGAAAATGATTACTATTGTTTAAATGTGGTAACCAAAAATGTAAAATTATTTTACAAATGTATTTATTTAAAAATAAATACAAATCCATTTGCAAAAAAAAAAAAAACAAGGTTATTTTACTTTTATATAGGCTAATAAAAGCATGGTAATTTTTTGTAAGGGAAAAACATGACTCGTGTACAGTATTAGGATTTTTCTATAAAGATATTGTATTGTAGAGTATTGTATTGTAAAGTATAGTTTTGTTCAATCTTGAGTATTAAAGTCATGAGAGAGATGGATAACAGGGCAAAATAAAGAGACTGAAGAGAAAAAATGGAAGTGAAGGTGCAGTTCAGGAGAGAACTTTTAATTATTTTGCATGTCCCCAAATTAAAGATTTAAACCTTTTTTATGTCAGGTCCATACAAAAAAATAGTTTTGTCCATGAACTGGTTTGTATGAGTTTGAATTTTCCAGTCTGAATTTTTTTCCCAGTCTGCCCCTCCTGTAAATTAATGGCAAAGACATGGTTTCATTTACTACACATAGGCCTACTGAAGCTTGCAGTGTTTTCAAACTCTGCTGCCTCAATATAGGAGTACACGAGCACATAAATATAATTTCTAGAACTGCTCTGTGTCACTTCATGTGCATTTTACTTATTTTGAGAAAACTATCATCATATACAGAGACAGCGGTTTCAAAAAATCACCAATGTTTCAGGAGTTTATTACACAGAATACATCACATGCTTATTAGATAACTGTATTTAAGTTGATGTATATGTTTTCATTTATTATTCTTTAATTTTCACAAATTTAGAAAAGTAATCAAAAAGTACTCAAAAGTAATTAGTTACATTACTTTAATAAAGTAATTGAAAAGGTTACACTACTATTACATTTTAAACAGGGTAACTTGTAATCTGTAACCTATAACATTTCCAAAGTAACCTTCCCAACACTGCAAATAAGATCCCAGTGTCATGACAAACCAAGCTAGAATATAACTGAATATTATGGAGCAAGAATGAGCCAACTTGATCACAATTAGGGATGGGATGGTATGAAAATTTAATATCACGATTATAGTGACTAAAATTATCACGATTATCAATATTATCACGGTTTTGTTGAAACGAGATAAGTGTTCAAAAATAGTTGATGCTCACACTGAAAACATTTCAGCAAGTTTTATATTTAATAATCAACAAACAACTAATAAAACAAGCAACTCTATGCACTTAACTTAAAGAAAGATTAAATTCTGTGGCATTTCCTTCCTTACAATGAAAAGTGTAGAAGCATAGAAAAGCATAGAAAAGTCACTGACTTTCGCCATTCCTTCTCGGAAAAAAACAAAAAAACATTGTGCGCTGCGCTTGCGTCAGACTGTTGCTGGCTGGACATGATTTAATAGCGAGTTATTAAAACCGCGATAATCAAACACGGTTTTAATGATAATTCATTTTTAAACGATATTACTAACCTTCAGCACATTTTATTACGGTTATCGATAAAACCGGTTATCGTCCCATCCCTAATCACAATTAAGTGAATTTTCTTACTCCATCACAATCTTAATTATATATCATTGTAGAAATTCTTAGTATTTTAAATCTCAAAAATGTAAATATTTTGTCCTATTTATTTTATTTAAATATATATATATATATATAATGTTTTTTTGTTTTTCCCTAGGATGTGGCTGCACGTGGATTGGATCTGCCTCAGGTTACATGGATTGTTCAGGTTAGATTTCTTTCTGTGTAAAACTCATAACTCTTAAAATTCTAGTATTATTTTTCAATGAATATCATCTTTCTGTTGCAGTATAACCCTCCTGTTTCCGCTGCGGAGTACGTTCACCGTGTGGGCCGCACGGCACGAATTGGAGCTCAGGGCAGCAGCCTGCTCTTCCTCACCCCCTCTGAGACTGCTTTTGTGGATGTGCTGGCCAACCACAACATCAGGTGTGCTGACTGACATCTCATCTATATCACATTTACTTATCATTCCAGTGAACTCCCACGCAGCAGTAGGGGACTGTGGGGCAGGTCCTGTCTGATGTGTGGATGAAGTCCAGTCCATGACATTGTGATTAAAGATGGTCAAACTGCTCTTGTCTCTGTTCCAAAGCTCACAATATAATAGTCAAGAGCTGGACTAATGATTCTGTTACAGGCTTCCAAGTGCAGAGAGAAAACACACTCGCAGTCTCTCTGCATGAGAGCAGAATTTGTTCTGCTGGCACAAGGATTATGATATTTGGCTCACGTTACAGTTTACAGTACTAAAGGATGATCAAAAGGAGTTTGATAGGGTTAGCAGGGCTCTGTGTTGATCTAAACTATCTAACCCAGACAACTGACAGTCTGGAAAAAAGTTATTTTTTCCCATTGATTAATATATCTGTTTATTATATCCATCTACACTTCTTGGCTCTCTCAGTTTGTCCGAGATGAAGATGGAGGACATCTTGGCCACTCTGATGAAGGACGAGCGTTTTAAAGGCAGAGGCAAATGGGACAGTAAGGTAACTTCTGACGTCAAAGCCTCGAAAACAGTCACTCTGACCCAACGAGTCAATGCTGACTTGTTTGACTGTGCATAACTGTTATAACTTTCCTGTCTTGTTTGAAGAATTGATGTGGTTGAAAATGCAGGTCTAGAGAACAGCTGTGGGAGAAGAATGGCTTTCTCTTCATCTTCTTTTCCCCCCTCCCTCTCAACAATGAGAGCCGCCTGACAACAATGGGCAAATGTTTCTGCCAGCGCTCAGTCAGTCCTAATCCTGATTTAATGTCCTTTTCCCTCCCAGCACCAATCGGCTGGTTGTAATCCTCACCCGTGCCTCCCCCCTTGTTAGCAGCCTCATTTGAGGGTCAAAGGTCATTGATGGGGAGGGGAGGTGTCATTAGTGTGTATAACCAATGATGTTTATGTGATGCATTTGTTTTTTTATTGGCTTTTATTATAATAAAATGTGATTTTTCACATAATTGCTGAAATGTAATGCATTCACTTTGCTCTCATTTTTGTGTATCTTTGATGTGTGTGTCTCTTTGTACACGACTGTGCAGAGATCAGCTACGGCTTTTGAGCAGGAGGTGCGAGAGAGAGCCACTGTTTTACAGACTGACTTTGAGAATTATGTTCATGCCAATAACGAGCGTCTGCAAACAGCGAAGAGCGGTAAGCCAGAAAATGAATTGTCATTTAGGGTAACCATGTTAAACTGATGTTTTGTTTTAGACTTTTGCAGCCCAACTACTTTTTCATTACATAGGAGAAATGTAACTAAATATAGATATTTTTAACATTTTTACAATGATTTAACCTCTAAATCATAATTTTGTTATTTACATTGCTGTTGCAGTTGTGACTGTTTGTAATCAATAAAATATTTTCATAAATACAACAACAATAAAGCATTAAGTGTAAATTATGATTTAAAATCAGTCCTTTATTGCCAGTGAAACCCCTAAAGTGCTTGGAAATGTCTACTATCTAAGCTATACATATTTTTTTTGGCCCTGTAGCACTGCAGTCTTTCCTGAGAGCATACACCACATACCCCTCCAGTCTGAAACACATCTTCCACATCCGTAGCCTGCACCTGGGCCACGCTGCTAAGAGCTTTGGCCTGAGGGACGCACCCCAGGGCCTGGGAAGCTCTATAACCACCAATCCTGCCAACAGCAAAGACTCCAAAAAGGGCAAAGACAAAGCCAAAAGGTACTGCAAGTTTTAGAAGTTGAACCGTAATTTATGAATCTGTCAAACAGTTTGCGTTGCCAGAAAATATGTTCTAGTTCTGCTTTTAGATAAATTTAGCCATTTTCTGTTTGATTATATATTTTTCTTTGTGGCTTCTTTAACTTTTTCAGGGTTTTTTTTAGTGTTCTGTTTAATTCAATGTCATGTACACCACCATTTAAAAGTTTGAGGTCAGTAAAAAAAAAGAGAGAAATTAAGTTAATTTTTTTTTTCAGCAAGGATGCATTACAGAAAATTTATAGTAAAGGCATTTTAGGTAGTGTATCCCAGAATAAGTAAGGCAGTGATGAGTATATTATAACCAAAAGTGCATGATTATATATTAAACATTATACATTGTTTGACTAAACTGTCATACCAACTTTTAGTAATTGATACCTATAAATTTGATTCTCTATATAAGTTTTAACAAATTATACTATTAATTACTAACAAGAGTTAATTAAAACAATTAATTAATGAAAACTTTTAGGCCTGGTTTCATAGACAGAGCTTAGAACAAACCAGGATTAGGCCATAGTTCAATTAGGACATTTAAGTAATTTTGATTAAACGTGCCTTTGAAAACACATTACTGGTGTGTAGGATCTTAAGATCAGTCGGAGCAAGTTTCTTTCAGTTGAACCAGCTCAGACTTACATTTCAGTCTGGGACTAGGTTTAAGCCTTGTTTGTGAAACCAGGGGTTAGTCTTCAAGAGTATTCTATTAAGCAAACATTGCTTCAGGTTTACAAGTAATTTAAACCTGTTTAACAGCCACTGCAAAATCAGACTGAGTCTGTAGACTCAGTACTACGTGTGCTGTAGAAAGAATAGGAATAGTTCCATTTTTTTTTTATTTTAGTATCGACTAGGTACCAGAGAACCAGTACTCTTTCCATTTCTTAGCAAGACTATAAATCTTGTGTTTAGCAAAACACAGCTTATGTGAAACCACCAAAATCCTTTCTGGTGCAAGATGCATCCACTTATCACTTCTTGCAGAAAAAGGAAAAGAAATGACTTCGAGTTGTGTTAGAAGACGTTCCGTTACTGTAACTGTCCTGTCACAGCTGCCCTGAAAATTGCCAGCAGGGCTGCGCTGGAGAAAAGCCCACAGCTCACACACACTCTTGGCAGCTGTGAGTCTTTCAATGTAGCAGAGCTTTACAAGGTCAAGGAGGACTAGTCAAGTCCAGCTTTTACCAGCTGCGAGTTTTACCTTTCACCTCTGACACACTCACCCCTCTTGTTTTCCCTCGCCTTCCTTTAAGGTGTGATGCAGTAGCAGCATTATTCACAAAGTATGTATTCTTGTTCCAATAACTGGTTTACTAAATCTGATAGGAGTCTTTGGTGTAAGTAGGCATAATTTGGATGGTGATGATTGATTATGTACTGATGATATGGCCAGTACATCGCAGTATGGTTGTTAGGCCACTAACCACTGCTTGACACTGTATGGTTATTAGTGGTCATTTCCCACAGGATTGAATGTGACACTGTAAGCATAGGGTCTGGTTAGCAAAGGTCATGTCCAGACTAGCCCTCAAGCATGGATGTGTTGGTGTAGGCCTTCCTTTGTGTGGTCAGATTCTCCACAGGACACCTAATTAAACTGAGCCAGAGCCAAAAACCATCCTGAACATCATGACTGTCACACAGTGAAAAGCTTTATCTAAATACGTGTGCATTTTTGTTTAAATAAGGAATATTGACATATGGGCCTCTCCTGTAGTGTTCAGCATGTGTTTCATAGCTGACCCGCACACGCAGTGATCACAGTTCTCTTGTCAGACCAGAACCGTCATTTGAATATTTCTGTTATTGTGCGTGTATTCTGTTGTATTTTACTTCACTCTCTTTCATCTAACCCTCAGTTCTTCAGTGTGCCTTTTGAGGTAAAGGCTCAAAAGCCTCTGTGTGTTATCTCTTTTCTGTAAAGGGGGTGTCGGGTACAGTTTGGTAAAATCTGATGTTAAGGTTGTTTAACTCAAGGTTAGTGACACATAAAATTTAATTGAGGCACGTTGTTTTATTTCAGAGTAATAAAACAGACGCCCAACACTCGTTCTTTACAGAAGATCTTATTCCATTTTGGAAGGGCACTGTGTTCTCAAACTTGCTACTTTCATTATGGAGTGCTTTATATGTAAAATTATAAGCGTGAAGTCCTGTCATGACTTTAAATGTGACAAAATCTAAAAGTGTGACCATAATTTAAAAGAGATCGTCAGGACTGCGTTTCATGAAAGGTTTCTATTCTATATGTATTCTATTCTATTCTATATGTATATATATATATATATATATATATATATATATATATATATATATGGGTGTGTGTCTGTGTGTAATAATATATAATTATAATTTTGTTTTTTTACTTGCGGTCAGTCTGTTTATTGGCATTGTTCATATGGTAATGTTTAATTGTGTACCCACTAATCAGTAATAGTCATCTTGTCGTAGCAATAAAAAGCAGTGACTGAAAACATAACCATCTTTATCAGGTGATTTTGTAATTTGTCAACTTTAAAAAAAAAAGTTATTTGGCTTTAATTAGAAGCCAGAGGCTGCCTCAATTTTTGTTAATTTTTTTGAAGCCCTGCTCATTCCATCTACTTTTATGATTTCAGTATTTTATATTAATTCGTTTTATGGCTTCATTTGTAAATGTACACTTCTTTATGGTAGTGTTGAGTTTTGACTTGTGCCATGCTGGCTCAGACACTGTAGGGAGAAGCATGTGTCTAACCACTAGTAATTGGCAGGGTGACCGGCAGAAGGACCTGTGAATGAAACCCATGGAGCGGGACAATAGGTCAGTCCCCAAGGAGCTGCCCCTAGAGCAGCCATAACACACTCACACTCTCTCTCCGCTGCCCAGACAACAGACAACAGCCGTAATGAACTTATCAGCCATCAAAGCTGACAGCTGACATCTTTATTTTCCAGCCATCACTCTCTTTAGAATATTCTTGCTGCACTATGCCGATACTTAACTGGTCAGTGCTTTGGCCCTATTAACATTTACTATTCCCAGCCTAATTGTGTGTGTGACATTGCTGTGTTGTGCTGTGCTGTCTTACGGACTCAGTCAAGTCTAGCCGTCGTGTCAGGAGAGACTTCATTACAGCCGGCTGTGGTGTACACCGTCCATGTCCATACAAGATTTCTGTAATGAGCAGATCACACCAATAAAACACACACACACACACACTTATGGACACGCGACTCGACAACAAAGACCTCTGGTACACGGGAGAGAGGCCCTTACAGGCAACCAAAAATACACAGACACACACATTCCAGTACCTTTGAGAGTTTCTTGCATGTTGTATTAATATTTTATTGTTCATATATTTTATTTGATCATATAATTTAAATTAATATGGAGTGTATATAGACACTTATGCTTATCAAGGCTGCATTTATTTAATCTAAAATAGTCAAATCTAATATTGTGAAATATTATTAATGTACAATAATTATATAATAATTATTTAATAATAATAATAATTGTTTTAATATTTTAAAATGCAAGTTATTCCTGCAATGGCCAAGCTGAATTTTCAGCGGTCATTACTCCAGTCTGTAGTTTCACCCTTCAGAAACCATTCTAATATGATGATTTGGTGCATAGGAAACATTTCTTGTCATCATCAATATTGAAAATCGTTGTGCTGCTTTATAGTTTTGTGGAAACCATAATCTTTATGAACTGTTTTTTTTTCATAAATGAGTGGAAAACTCATGGACAAATCACAGAGATTCATTAGTAGAAATTATGGGGACCTTGTGTCTCTCTCTGGACGTCCCACAGTATGTTTTGTGTTGTTCTTTGGTCCGTCTTTCTAGTCTAGCTGTTAAAGCTAAATAGTTTTGGGAGAGTTAGTTATGCCATTGTGCCCAGGTTTCATTCTATTTTGTAGCTCTGCTTGTAGATCTATCTCTATACAATCTTTACTTCCAAAGAGAACTTTGGTTTTAACGCTGACCCAGCTGATGGTCCACTTCTGCTGAGGCATATATTATATTTATGACACGTCTCTTAGTATGTGTGAATATGGTGACATTCTATACTGTATATAATATAAACACACCTTTGCTCTGTATACATGCTTCATATCGCCTGTAGGGGTCCCTGTAGAGAGCTCTGGGACCAAAAGAACAATAACTGCTATCTCATAGCTGCTCTAAGCCCTGGGGGTAGAGTCTGTCCTGTGTCACCATGAGGTAGGTGTGTGTGTGTTGGATCCTAAAGCAGCCCCACGGGGACAAAGCGCTGATTCATTCTCCAGAGTTATTGATTAGATAAACATTCACTAGTTTTACATCAGGCCCCCGCTGCTGTCTACAAGCCTTTTATTGACGACAGTGGGAAATTTGTTTAGCTGGTCTCAAGCTAGCCAGCCTACCTTGACAGGATAAATCTCAGATTCATGCTTTGGGATGCTTTTGAAACACTCAGAGCAATTCACACAGTTCCTGTTAATCATTGTAGTTAATAGATTTATATCTGACCTTTTTTTCTTTATTCTGTATCAGTTTTGGCTTTTTAAATACACATAAGAGAGAATTGTTTTTTTGTTTTTTTTTTATGTTTTTCAGGCCTCCCAAGAAACTCACAGCGAAGGAGCGTGTGTCAAACCTAATGCGCTCTGAATATCTCAGTGGGATAGACGGAGAATCCAAGTCTAAGAAGAAGAGGAAAAAGAATAAAGGTCAAGTCGAGGAAGAGCAATCTACTGGGGAGGGGAGGACTTCGTAGAGATCGGAGACTCTTTGTGGCTGAGATGTGCTGAGTTGGGTGTCCTTTGCAGCCAGGTGGATTCTCAGATTGAACACTCAGGTGTTTTTTATACAGTGACTTTTTTTTTACCTGAGACAAAGCACGAATTGTCAGCAGCGTGGTCCGAAAATCTGCTTTTACCATCTGCATAAAAAAAGCTTTGATACAGATGGTAAAATAAGCGTATTAGTTAAGTGCATAAGGAATGTTTTATCGCTTACAATTGTCACTGTTGATCTATGAATTCATAATCATAAATGTGGGGCCAGAAATATGACTATTTAAGCAATGTGATTTACAGGAAAGCAAGCAGTTTCATCAAAATGTTGTAAAACACTCACTAAATTTTATATTAAAGTGGGTTGTATTTAATAGGTGTTTGTTTCATTTAATCTGAATTTGGGATCTCCACAGGATATAATCAGAACGTTATTCAGAGTCACTGGCGACCAAACCTAGCATGCCTTTCGTGTTGTTCACACGGTTATGAGAACACCGCTTAAAAATAATCTTTGTTAAAGGCTTTTTAGCTCATTTCCCTGGCTTGAATTTCGGCTTGGTCAGGTAAATAGGGGTGGATATGTATGGAGGCTTACGCTGAGCAGCTGTCCAAGCGTCGAGTCTGACTCGCGCGGTCACCAGCTGCTGTCTTTTGGCCGAGTCTTCGCTGCGAGCCCTAAAAGAAATTTGACCGGAATATTGCTTTTCACGGTCGCTTTATTACAGCGAAAGCTGCTTGTAAAAAATGTATTGGTCTGTAATTATGAAACCATTTATGATTGGTCAATTAAACCCACACAACAAACCACTAACCCAGATAGGCTCGTTTCGGTGCTGGGCTTCTCTGCACGAAGATCTAGTGAAGAGAACTCACAAAATGTTCCATTGTCGATAATGTAATTTTTTTTTATTTAGTGAGTGTACAGCGTTCAGGGGCTGATGGTTTAATTGAAGCCAGTTGAAGGTGTAATGCAGTTATGCAAATTAGTTTGTGTGTGTAAAAACTTTTTTTGCTCATTTTAAAGCCCATGTATTGCACCATATATTTACAACCATTATACAAAAATTTTTGACCAAGAGAATATGGGAGAATAAAGTACTTTGTGACCGTCATATGTGACATTCACATTCTTTATTCAGAAATTATTTTGGCTTCTGTTGAACCGGCTTGTAAACTACCCGTAAACACAACACAATTTCCACAAAAACGGATTAATTGTCTGAACAGGTTGTATTGCATTAATCATTTTTGCGCTGAACTGTGCATTTCATTAGAAAAACTGTTTTTGTTATTATAGTATTATTTTGCTCAGCGTTACCATCACAATAATCGGTGACAAATTACATTTGTTGGAATTACATTTGTTAATTATCATAAGGCTATTGGTGTTGTTTTAGTTTTATTATTTTTGTTCTTAAAAATGCATTTTTTATAATTAGGCCTACGTAGACAAAAATCCACAATATTGCATTCGGTTAAACTGAATTATTTTTTTAGACTGTTTATTTTGGTTTGCTTGTGTCATAATTTTGTGCAAATAAACCACGCCATTTCTTAGGGGAAGAGCACCTTCTTTCAGAAAACAGTAAGGAAGTTCATGAGGTGATGGAATCTCATCAAATAATTTTCTGACAACTTCTACCGGGCGTTAGAGTTTAATAAATATTTAGCATTCACCTTTTGGTCAGAGTCATTTGGAAAGTCTATTATTGCGCGTTTATATTTTCAGCATATTGTCCAAGCGTAACCCTGTCGTTCCTGAGGTTGGAGGTTTTTGTCAGGTTAGATGATGATCAGTTCATCGCGGCGTGTGTCGCGGTATCACTCCCGGGAGAGCTGCTGGATCTCCGCTGCCCTGAAGACCGTGCAGGAGGATCCTCGAGACCAGAGGCCGCTGAACCGGTGGAGGAGGCGCCGACGGCCCTCTGTACAGATACAACCCTGCTCCCGGGTCGAGGTTAGACATCAGACTTTGGGGGTAAAAATAGGGTGATGGGAACATTCTCTGTAGAGCGGAGTAATTCCCTGCTTCTGCGAGGAGCTCCAGTCCAACCGCTGTCTGCCGTTTCCACTTCGTTCTGTTTGGAAACAAAAACGTGGGGCCTCATTAACTTACAATATAATTTTAAAGTTTTTATATCTACATATTCTCATTAAATGGCTGACATTATTAAAAACGTTCCCGTAGTTTAGCATGATATTTAGGCTACTGGTGGTGGTGTTGTTAATTAAATACAGATTTTATTATTTATCTTGTCATCAAATAACGTGCGTGAAGCCATTTTTCCTTTCATTTTCTTTTTTTTTTTCGTCTTTTTTGGCATGTGACACTAACCCATAAAACAAAGGCGACCACTTTAGGTGTGTCAATGTCTTTAAGTTTTTAGGTTTTATTTATTTATGCATAATTTGACATTTTTATGAAAAGGAACGTTTTGTTCAGGTCAAGTAAAGCAACACCTCGTGATTTGAAAGTGTTTTAGAATTCAAGGTGCAAGAAGAATATTTAGTAGGATACTTTTTTCTTCTTTGTAGGAAGGGGTGTAAATTATTTTTAAAAATGCTTTAAAGCAACATGGATAAAATTACAAATAGGCCTAGTTGCTTTTTCCAACATCGCCTTAATGCAATCAGATCTATGAATATTATTAATAATAAATAAACAAACAAACTGTAAACAAATATTTGGCGCTAAATGGAAAGTTTTTGGTCGTCGAGGATGAATCTGTGTGATATCCAGAACACTCACCCGTCAAATTGTCACTCAGCAAAGAGCCATTTCAGATAAATAATTAATAATTTTGGCAATTGTTTAATTACTACGCGGAAGCTAAATTATTGATACACGATGCAGTAATTTATAATTTATGACAATGTGTTGAACTCGTGGTGTGCGAGGTTGTAGCCTACACAACTTTTTCCCGTTGTGGTTTCATTTTTTTTTTTTTTTGACAGCATGATACAGCACAAAACTGATACAATTAATTTTTGACAGCATAATACTGATATGATTAAAATTGTATAAATATAAAACCTGATTTTATTTAAAACCTTTAAATTTAACCCCCCTTTCAAGTGGTTCGGCCCACATAATGGCTGCTAGTCAACTGCATCTTTGTCAGCGTGCAGAAGTGTGTGAGGTTTCACAAGATGTTTGTATTCACCTGCGGTTTTGGTACCATGTTTTGACCTGTGTGTCGGTGAGGTTGAGAGACGCTGCCAGCTCCATCCTGTCCTGCACGCTCAGGTACTTCTGACGCTCGAAGCTGCGCTCGAGCTGCGCGAGCTGCTGATCAGAGAACGCAGTGCGCGCTTTACGAGGCTTCTTCAGCCGGGAGCTGGGACTGTCTCTGCTGGTGGAGATTTCTCGATCAGCTTCGTCTTTCACTGAAAACCCAATGCACATATTTACATCATAAACATTTGCCATTTGGACAGAATTGCCATTTAAGACTAGAGCTCACTCACGTTTGTTATATTGCCTATTTCACATTAGAAAATTCTGATATTTTCATTAGGCTATTTAAAATTTAGACAGGCGTTTAAACAGCACTTAACAGATTTTGCTAATATTATTTTGCTACCATTATATCCTTCTGAATAAATGACTACCAAAACAGATGTTATTTCTTATTTAAATACGGTTTCGATTGCAAATAAATGTAACGATTAATTGCATTGAACTGTTGTAAGAACGAAGTGGAAACAAAACGACAATATGATCATAAAAATATAAATAATTTGAAAATGCTGTAGGCTATTCGCAGCCTACTTATTTTGTGATCTCTTAAAACCTCCGTTTTCAGCCTAATTTCTAATTTTAGATATTTTTAAAACAAAAATATAAATTACATTTTTAGATTTATCTTTACTTTGTAAGTTTTACCTTATTTCTTGGGAATGTAAAACTGCCTAAGGGCGTGTGACCATTGTAATTTAAATCTTAATTTAAAATAATAATAAATAATTTAACTGTTTGCATTGCGTTTTTTTTTCAAGATGTGTTTATAAAAACAAGCTTAGTGTGTCTCACCCCTGTATTCACTGTCCGAGGACGAATTGCTGTGAAGTTTGTCCATACAGTCTTCAGCATCTTGTGCTGACTGTCCAGTGCTGGAATAAGGAGCACAGGCTGCCAGGGGTTTGCAGTCCGCTAGTATGTCTCTGATCAAGAACGAGGACGTGACTGTTCGCGGCTGCTGGGATAATTGTAAAGGAGAGTCCAGTCCGAGAGCTCGAGCGTGTCTTTGCACCGCGTCTTCCACCGAAGTCCGTCTCGGGGAGGGAGGCGACGAACAGCCGCTGTCCAGGTCCGACCGCGGGCTCAACTCCGCTGGAGACCTGCACCCCACCTTCGACATACACGGACTGCTCGGTCTGTGAGAGAGTAAAGACTCGATCCCAAAGCTCGACCCGTTTGATACTTCCATTGCGAGACAGATCGATATCAAATGTGCATTTGTCCTTTCTGACACTGGTTTTGGTGATACAACGAAAATGTGTAGATTCAAAACAGTAAAATTAAATGATAATTATGGCCATTAAAAAAGAAACAAAAGTGTGCCAAACTCTTTGTAATCCTGTCCCAGGGGAAAAAAAGGTCCACTTTTTTAATTTAAGCGATTTTTACCAGATTCTCCTGTTGTTGAATGCATGTCAGTTTTGTTGAATTTGTCCTCGTGCAGTCCCTCAAAAACGATTCCGTAAAATGCACCGGTCAGTTTCAGCACCAAGGACAGGTACAACTAGGCTACATAAGAACGGCACTGTCAGCACTCATTATAAAACTATTCACCAGCTTGAAAACATGTCTGGCTTTCTAGAGACACAACTACAACCATACTTAGCCCCAAATCCTCTGACCTAAACCCGATGCTGATGTGTACAATTCTCGTCTAGGTCTGCGAGGACTAAACCTGTGTAACAGTATAAACACAGGCAGTGATCTCCACGACCTGAAAATGACACCCTCCAGGAAACGGCCAATACCGGAGGAGGAACAAGCTTTAAAAGGTGTCGATTCCGCGTTTGTCCCGAGCGCTATACGTCGTTATTGGTTAAAAGGTGTTTTTGGGGGGTGATGATCACGTATGTGTTATGGGAGGGGGAGAAACATAGTCAACCCTCCCTCTTTTCTTCTATATAAAAAGCAGGCACATATTACGTGACATCTGGATCCAGCACTAGGTGCCGGATTTTACATTTACCACTTCACCACTATTTCCTTTTTTCCTCTTTCAGAGTAACCTCTAAACCGCAGGGTTTTTAAACATGTACAGAGATCCCCAGCAGAACTCTGATATCCCATCGACCAATATAAAAAGCTAGATTTCTATTGATAACACTTCGGTTTTTATTAGATCTAAAATGTTTTATGCTATATATACACTATATATAGTTATAGATTTATATAGTGTAGACAAAATAAAAACCAGAAGAACAAATCATGTAATTTTATTGAGAGATTAATGCCTGATACAGTGAGGCGCTGAAATGTAATAATTTTAAATCTGTTAATCCACCGTGTAAGTGCCTTGACCCAGAATCCCTCTCCTGCTTGCAGACTCTGACTGGTGGGTGCTCATGGCTTTCTTACGGGCTTCAGGATCTCGAAAGGTGTCCAGAGCTGGCCCCACCTGCAGAATACAAAGCAGAGTATCTCATAAATCAAACACTGGTTTTCAGCAGACTTGGATGCTGTCTGGGTATGGAGAGACATATACATAATATATACTAAATTGTAGCAAAAAGAGTGTGCAATCTCATCGGATCTGATAAATCGTCCTAGAGTAGGAATATAGATTGAGGCCTATTGCAGTTCATCAACGAAAACAAAAAGGTTTGAATGACAGAGGAAAGTAACATGGATGGCACTGATGGAACCATGGAAGACTTTCTTGTTTTGATACACAAAAGTGCAGTCAGAATAGTCAAACATTAAAAAACACATCCCTGTAAAAGGCAGCAGAGACGCTTTGCCCATGTTTTACTTCTGTAGCATCTAAGCTGGTATGTAATAATGTATACTGACAGCTATTAAATAATAAAAGTTGTTGCCACAGCACATTTATAATTTGAACAATGGCTCAAAACAGACAGATATGTAAGAAAAAGATGTATGAAAATTAGGATTATATGTCTACCATCCTCCAAAGGTTAGTTTATGTTTACGGCATATTTCTGAACAGTGAAAACACGTTGAAACTTTAACGGTGTCACATCACATTTGAAATATATGTACTTGTTTTTCTTTTCCTTTTTCTATTCAAAAAAATCTGTTGCCTCCCACAAACACTTTTGACACCTCCAAACCTTTTTGAATTAAATAAGAGGAACACAAGTCTCAAGAAAGGTGGTATGAAAGAGATGTAAGGGAAGGTGACAATACAAACAAACAAAAACAGGAATAAAGGAAATGAGTGTAGAATGAAGAAGAGAGTCAAGGATGCAAATGTTGAACCTGGTGCTATCAGGACAGCTACTTGACAGGCTGTAATGAGCAGAGGTAAATCTTTTATAAGGTTAACGCTCCTCTCTCTCTCCATCAGCTGTCATACAAGAGAGAATTTAGCGCAGGCGTGGAACCAAAATAACACTCTCCCTCATTAGAGCCGACTGAGGGTGGACGATAGGACAGGCAGCCACGGGGTGTATGTGTTTGTGTTTGTGTGTGTGTGTGGTTGGGGTGGGGGTTTTAATTTGCAGAGGAAATCCAGACGGAGAGAAAAAATGGGATGGTGGATGAGTGCATGGAAAGAGTTAAAATAAAAACATAGCAGCATGGGATATCAGGGTGTGAAAGAGAGCTTAAATGTACAGTACAAGCAAAATATGCATGTATAACCATGTGCGTCGTGCAAATAAATGTATACCCATGTTTTTGCATTTGTGCTTGTTTTGTGTTCCTATAATTGTGATAAATAAAATTTAAAAATATTTAGGAGCCTAGAATTTGCTAGAATCTTAAATTCCCAAAGCTTTTAAATTCATCTTTTAATAAAAGTCATATGATGGTTTAAAAACTGTGTACATGTTTTCCAATTTGATGTTTTACAACAAATATCATTCTCAATAACAATATTTAAAAATTGTATATATATTTTTTGGGGAATATTATTAATTTATCCAACAAACTTGTTGTGAATACATATTTTCATTTCCACACACTTTCAAATTAACGTCAGTAAGAAGTCTCACAACAGCCTCCAGTTTATTTTAAATTGGACCTAGCTATGTTCAAGTTTGTAGCCATTTTGTGAATCTTTTTGGCTGATTAATTATCACTACATAAGTCATTTTTCATGAATCAAACACAAATGATTGTGGTCTAGTGCTTTTTTTGTTGTAAGTGTGCAAGAAACACCAACTCACACTTAAACAAGGTGATATCAAATATCGACAAATCAGGGTTTTCAACTGGGTTTTAAAACATAATCTTTTTATTTATTTACTTTTTTTTTTTTGCATTTGCATTTGTGTCCATTTTTACTCAAGGTCTGGAGCCCTGTGTAAATAAATACTGTGGCTAGTGCATATGTATTGTGGTTTTCCATCAATGCTTGTAAAGGAGTGTTTGGATATGTGTAAGGGCCATCATTAGCTCAGCATGAGTCTGATTCCTTAATAATTGGAAGCAGTGGGGATTGTCAATAGAGAATTTTCATGCACTGCTGACAGGTAAAGCTGTCTGGCTGGTAGTCCGCTTGTCAACGCAAAAACCAATAAACACAAAGCACTTGATTTACTTGGTGATTTTGCAGAGGGACAGAGGGACCAAAACTAAAGGGGTTAGTGTACATTTGAACAATCATAAGGGCTTGAGGCAGATAGTTACTTTCAACATTGACTTTTCAGCAAGCCATCCTCATACTTTACACTGTCACATAAACACACACAGTACACTGATCCTGTTCATCCTTCCGGCGGGAGTCAGCTAAACCACTGAATGAAACAATAATGCATACAGTTTTGAATAGTTGCCACAAATATTATATAATTATGTATTATTTAAAAACACTAGACTAATTAAGCGTGTGGAAGAAAAAATACAGATTAAGAGTAAAATTGTGGGCACTAGGGGAGTTTTAACCTGCTGGAAACGAGGCATTTTCCACATGGATGGGGCCTCAGGCAAGGGGCGACTCTTGCGGAGCAGGGTCGTTCGTGTATCCTGTATACGTCCAAGCTGAGCCTGTGAAGGATTCAGTAGACACTTACAGTTTAATCACTCTTCTCATAGAAGTGACGGTTAACATTAAAGTCATTTTGTGATATGTTCAACAGACCTTCTTATGCTGATGGGCCTGAAGGATTTTGTCCTTGGCCTGCTGCTCTTCCAGCCATCTCTGAGCATACTTATACTCAATGAGCTCTGAGATTGGGGTGGATGGTCTAAAGTGGAACAAAACAGTTTTCTCAGGTTTCCTACATCTGAATACGCAGAATTCTGTTATTTACACTTTTTTTGGTAGATAAAAGCAGAATCAAATTAGACAATATATTTAAAAGAATTTTCAGCCATCATTTACTCACTCTCGTGTCATTCCAAATCTGTGTAAATTTCTTTCTTCTTTGGAACACAAAAGAAAATACATTTTGAGAAATGTATTTAGTTTTTTTGGTCCATATACAGTACAACAGAAGTCAACCAAACTGTCTGGTTACCAACATTATTTAAAATATTTTCTTTGTGATTCACTAAAGAAAGTAAATCACACAGGTTTGGAATGGAATGGGGGCGAGTAAAATGATCACAAAATGTCCATTGTTAATTTGAACCATCTCTTTAATATTTAATAGAATATTTTCAACTTTACACTTCTGCAAGTGAATAGGCTATGACCCTCAAACGGTCCCGTTTCCACAACAGATTGCATGCAGTATTTGAGTCACTTCTGTATGAACGAATAATCGACAGTGACAGTGTAATGACAGTGACAAAACTGTTGTGTTCATCCACCAAATCTGAATTATTTGATTCGCATATGGAGCACAAAACTGATGGGATTAGCGCCTGTGGAAGACGGTGACTAAAACCTTTAGATGGTACACATCTCCAGTATACAGTATGTACCCTATGCCTTTATGCATATTCAATCTGTGCATTGTGATCAATGGCTCAACATCTTAATGGCACCTAAGGGAGCCTCCCAATCCAATCACCCTATCATTGGGTGAGCTTCTGGGTAGTGCAGTGGAATGAGGAGCGCTATTCCCTTTCACTGGCATTCAATCTTGGACTGCCAGGTGTAAAGTTGTGAAAACAACATTCTTATGCCTCAAATAGATATCTCCAGATACATCTCTTGTGTGTATGTGTGTGCTGTTTTTAATGTGTGTGTATGGGGATGGTGACATTTTGTGCAAGGATCCTCATTAGGGCTGACCGTGGCATTGGCAAACAGCATTTGATGGATAGAGTGCAGGACCAAACAAGTCCCTGTGGACCCCTGATCTTACCTTTCATTGCTCCAGACAGCCTTCCTCCTGACTGGCTCTTGAAACACACTCTCACCTAGCACTTCTTACACTAGATGTATTGACATCAAGTGTGTGTGTGTGTGTGTGTGTGTGTGTGTGTGTGAGAGAGAGAGAGAGCAAAAGAGAGGAAGTCTGGACACTGTGTTTTCAGTTAAATATTTCAGCTCCATTTCAACAGTATCAAGGCCCAAGAGGACGAGAAAAAAAAGCATGCAGAAGGAAGGAGTGAAGGGAGCTTGTGGTGCTGAGGACCGCTGTAATAATCCTGCCTGTGCTCTCAGCAGAGTGCTCATGTCATATCTCAAAGATGAGTGCTCTCTCCTTTCCTTCTCCTTCTTTCTTTCTGTTTCTTATAGATAGAAATCTCTGTACCACTTTGAACATACATTTCTCTATTGCTTTCCTGCTCCGGTCTTTTGCCTCATCCAGTAAAGCAAAACATCAAAATCACTTTCCAAATTGATCAATACCCAGCCATCTCTGATTCCCACACAAAAATGACCTATGGATATGAAAAATGGAGTACAGATCTGTAATTAGGTTTTAATGGACCTATTCATTGATCTGCTCCCTCAATATATCCAGGTATATAAATTATAATTTCTTTTTCCAGATTACAGAAATTGAATTCTTTTCAATTATGTGGTTACTGTTATTGTTATGTTATTGTTATGATTATTGTTTTGCTGTTCTCTGACTGTGGTTTTGTTGTCTTTTTAGATGCCTTTTAAAAATATCATAATTCACTTCACAAATTAAGTGTCCTTTAAAACTCAATTTATGTATGGCTACAAAATGATAGATTGATATTTTTTTCTATTACTAACTGAACATTTGCTGAACAAGAAATCTGTGGTTGCTAAATGATGCATTTTGTATTTAGTAAATGAACAAATGCAAAATGACAAAACAAAGCAGTGTTACTTGAGACAATAGTTTTAGAGAACCAAAAAATCGGAATGCATCCACTTACATAACAATGTGAAAAGTGAGGGGGACAAATTATAAGCCTTATAAGACTAGCTCATGAATATTAATTACAGAAATAATATTCGCCCAGAAGTCCTAAATGATTTGCTGAAAGGCTGGTAAGTAGGTGCCGACCAGATTAGGATTTATTCAATCTAATACTGATACAACCAATTGACAGATGCTTCTTTAGATGCTTATTTACATGTTTGGCTAGTGGCTACAATTTGCAGTCAAGCAAAACGAAATTCTTCCAAATATTAAGATTATTTTAGAAATAATTCCCCAGAAATTATTATTATTAATTTAAGTGAAATATCTTTAATATGTGTCTAAAATATAATTGTTTATTACGCCTGCAATACTACTGAATATCTGTACAAAGAAAAAAAAATTTTTTTTTTTAATGTTCTTATAGACAAAGCTTTTTGGTAAACTAAAAATCTTCTTGTGCGGTGTCAACTGTTTTTGTATGTTTTGATTCGCTGCCTATATCTGATGCGAGGGTGTGTATATGTGGGTGGGAGATGTAAACAGACGGTGGGAAAGACACAAAGCCGAGGCAGAAAAAGATTGTAATTTAAATGGCTATCAGTATGAAGAAATGAATAACCTCTTCTTTAAAAAATAACGTAGTAACAGCCTTATTAACTGGAATATCAGTATTAATATTTTCTTTTGAAAATGTAAATTATTTGATTGAGATAAGACTGAGATCATAACGGTGAACACACAACACTCACCTGTTAGTAACTCCAAGCGAAGCCTCTGCTGGTATGTGAGCTGGGGCAGACCTGCGAAACCCCTCTCTGGTCAACGGCTGGCGCCGAATGTCATGGGTGGCACGGTACTGTTGCAGCTCTTTAGCAGTAACCAAACCTGACTTGACCCCTTCAAGGTTAAGGGCCATAAAATCCCTTTCAGCCTGCCTGTTTCTGGTAGACATAGTGTGAGTGTGCCAGCTGGAGATAGCTATAAAATGAAAGAGAGAGAGAAATCACAGCAGAAAAAAATGCTATGAAATCAAGAAACACTTAGTTCAGTGCACAAACCTTCTTTGATGAGAAGTTCTTTTCCTTAAAAATATCAAAACAAAATAACTTTAATACTTAAGAAGCTTGAGATGACTTGAGAAGCAAAACTGCAGACGATACAAATACTATTTAAAAGATGTTTTTCTTGCAATGTGGCAACTTTAGACACTGAGGATGCAAAGCACACTGGTTTCTTAGACATAAATAAGTTATATTTTATTGTACCAAAAGACCTCTAGAAAACTTATATCAATATAAAAAAGTTTAAAAAGTTTAAAAATACCTCTAACTTAATCATAACACTGACGTTAGAAATATTAGCAGTATTCAAATCTGTTAGGTACAGCCATAGACAGATCAGCAGTTTGAGGACGGCTTTGGTGACTGACAGCTCTCCTTCATGACACCAGGTAAATAAAAGTAGGCATGGGCATGTTCAAAACAAAGTAGAGATCAGTTTTGTATGTTTTCTGCAATAATCGTTACATAAGGATTTGTGATGAGTGAGCTTAGATAAGCATGACAGGGTAAACTCAGCCTAGAACTGCATCATAGTTTATGGGACTGTAGAAGAGCTTGACACTTGCAGTTGGAAGTGCATAATTAAAGTGTGAGATGGGGAGCCAGTGCAGAAGCCAAGCACAGTTTAGTATGGTAACAGGAGCGCACTGACAGCACAGGCTAAGTGCCTGAGGGGACACTTACTGAAGAGAACACACTGTGACATCATCCTGTGACAAGAGTTGATGGGGAACGGGTGTGGTGTCTCATAAACAAAGGCTTTGAGTGAGTGTAGATGGAGCTTTATAATGACTGAATCATAATGATCAGGTTTTGAATGGAAAGCCAACATTGGTAAAGTTCTATAGGCAAATAAAGCCACCTACCCTCTGGCACTCTTCCATCCTGAACTGAGGTTTGTTACGACCAGCTCAAGCCATAACACAAAAGAGGGATCAAACGGAAATGTTCATTCAAAAATAAGATTTATTGAGTTAAACATATAACAAACAGTAACAATAATAATAATAATAAACAAAAGTCTAGGGTTAAGGGAAAACAAAAGATTGACAACATGTGTAAGCAAAACACAATGAGCCACTCATGAGGAGAGTATCCCCATGGAGTGCCTGCTCTAAACAAGACACAACACTCTTTTATACACAACTGATTATCAATTAGGATGAGGAAGACCAATCAGGAACTCCCACGTCCAGGACCAATGGGATCAGGAGACTCAGGGACGTCACACCTCCCAATCCAAAAGGAGGTTCTCTAAAGAACCGACAAAAGAAAACAGAAATAACAAAAAATAGAACTGATGCAAAATAAGCATTTAATGTGAATATCCAACACTTAATACTCATCTCAATAAATCCCACTCCATTTCGCTCCCGGAATCCTGGGCCCTAGGATATCAGAGAGAGATAAAAGAGAAAGAAAAGAGAGAGAAGAAGAGTACCGGACACTACTAGGACAGTCTACATACGCGAGAGAGCATCCGCAATTATGTTATCCTTGCCACGTATGTGCTTAATCTGTAAGTGGAAAGGTTGAAGAATAAGGCTCCATCTCATTATTCTCTGATTCTTACCGCGCATGCGATCTAAGAAAGTCAACGGATTGTGGTCGGTGTATACTGTAATCGGACCACATACAGAGCTCAAATAGACCTCAAAATGTTGAACGGCTAAAATAAGGGCTAACGCTTCTTTTTCCACTGTAGAGTACACTTGTTGGTGACGATTGAACTTTTTTGAAAAGTAACTGACTGGATGTTCGATTGCGTTAGAATCCTCCTGTAGAAGAACAGCACCAGCACCATAAGCGCTTGCATCAACAGCAAGTAAAAAAGGGTTTTCAAAATTAGGAGTAGCCAACACCGGAGCATTTGCCAATAAGGATTTGGCGTTCTCAAAGGAACACTGACATTGCTCTGACCACTGAAATGGTCTCTTAGGGCTTAACAAATCAGTCATAGGGGCAACTACACTTGCAAAATTATGACAAAACCCCCTGTAGTAACCCACCATCCCAAGGAATCGTCGTAACTCACGACGGGTAGTTGGTTTGGGAAAACTACAGATTGAATTCACTTTAGCGTGAATCGGCTTCACACAACCCCTGCCCACTACCTTTCCTAAGTACGTCACAGTAGCCTTTCCGAATTCGCACTTGGCAAGGTTGACAGTCAAGTTGGCTTTAGCTAGACGCACAAAAAGCTCTCTAATTTGATCAAGGTGTTCCGACCAAGAAGAACTGTATAAAACAACATCGTCTAGATAAGCCTCACAACCGGTCATCCCAGACAACACTCGATTTATTAACCGCTGAAATGTAGCAGGAGCGTTTCGAACGCCAAAAGGCATGACTGTGTACTGCAGAAACCTATCAGGTGTTACAAAAGCAGATAGTTCTTTAGCACGGGATGTTAATGGCACTTGCCAATAACCTTTCAGGAGATCGAATTTACTCACAAATTGTGCGGAGCCAACACGGTCAACGCAGTCATCAATTCTTGGTAGAGGGTAACAGTCTGGTTTTGTCAAAGAATTTAGCTTCCTGTAATCCGTGCAAAAACGATATGAACTATCAGGTTTACTCACTAAAATACATGGGGAGCTCCAAGAGCTAAAACTGGGTTCCGCCAAGTTATGATCAAGCAAATAATCCACCTCTCTCTGAAGTAACTTCCTTTTGATAGGGTTGACACGGTATGCATGTTGTTTCACTGGCTGAGCCGTGCCCACATCAATATCATGCTCAACGACAGAAGTTCGAGTCGGAATATCAGAAAAGAGAGAGTGAAACGAGCTTACCACCTCAATTATATCAGCCTTCTCTGACTCAGACAGATGAGACAAGTGGTGAGCCAAGTTAACAAGAATCTCAGAATTATTTAACCGGCCTTCTACTTCTCCTCGAGAGGGACCTTTCACCTCTTCTAGATGGTCTTCCGCCTCTATAGATGTTTCCAAAACACTTGTTTCTGCGGTCTCAGTAGCTGTCACAACATCAACAAAAAGAGAAGGAACAGGAGTCACATAAGATTTTAGTAAATTAACATGACACACCTGTATTTTCTTTCGACGATCGGGTGTATTTAATAAATAGTTGTTATTTGGAAAACACTTCGCGATCGTATACGGTCCAGCAAACCTAGCCTGAAAAGGAGTAGTCAACACAGGTAACAATGCCAGCACTTGGTCACCTGCTTGAAATTGTCTGGACTTGACTTTACGATCGAACAACCTCTGCATCTTTCCCTGAGATTTGGCTAACTTCCGTAGAGCAATAGCTCTAGCTTCATACAGTCGGTAACGGAAACTACTTACATAGTCTAAGACATTCTCAGGAGAATCAAAATTCGTCCACTCATCTGCTAAGACAGCAATAGGGCCCCTAACAGTGTGTCCAAACACCAACTCATTAGGGCTAAACCCTATGCTCTCCTGCACCACCTCACGAATGGCGAGCAACATCCATGGTAGACCTTCCTCCCAGTCACAGTCAAGCTCAACGCAATACGACCTCAAAAGTGACTTAAGAGTCTGATGGAACCTCTCCAAACATCCTTGACTCTGCGGGTGATAGGCACTTGAGATATTATGCTTGACTTTAAGTTGTCGCATGACCTTAGAAAAGTTTCGGGACATGAAATTTGAACCCTGGTCAGACTGAATAGTTTCCGGAATGCCAAAAATTGACATGAAGCTTGTTAAAGCTTTTAAAATAGCTTTGGAAGTAATGGATCTCAGAGGATAAGCTGCAGGGTAACGTGTAGTCTGACACATTACGGTAAGTAAATATGCATGTCCAGCCTTAGATCGCGGTAACGGACCAACGCAATCAATAATCAAGTGTGCAAAAGGTGTTGTAACTGCAGCAATAGGTTGTAAAGGAGCTAATGGAACCTTTTGATTTGGCTTCCCTGTCATTTGACAAGTATGACATGCACGTATATAATTAATCACATCTCGCTTACACCTAGGCCAATAAAATTTTCGTAAGAGTCTATCATAGGTCTTTCGTACCCCCATATGTCCAGTCATGCTCTGATGTGATAGTTTTAAGAGGTCTTGACGGAAATCAAGTGGAAGCACAATTTGGATCCTAGGATCGAGTGAAAAGTCAAAGCTCATAGGTTGTTGTCTATATAGCAAACCATCTTGAAAAAAATAGAAGGGAGATGAAGTCTTGTCTTGTTCACGAGCTAAAGAGAACAATTCTCGAAGAGTATCATCTGCCTGCTGTGCTTTGATAAGATCATCTCGAGTCACACTAAAGAGCGGAGATAAAGAACAAGATGTGTTAACAGGGTCATCACAGATAAATGGACATTCTGACAGAAGATTAGACTTATGGTCATCAACAGCATGTGGATCATAGATCACATTTTCCACATCTGTGCACACAGTACTTAATTCTGGCTGAGAGGAATTTTCAGATACGATAAAAGTATCACAGAGAATATTTTCAGTTTCATCTGGCAGATTTTTCTTAGCCATTGCTCGAGTTATGGCACATGCAGGGTATAAATTCGGACAGTCAGAAGATCCATCTAATTTATCAACAGCAGAAGCTACTATAGGTGGAACCCCAGTGTCTGACTTTTCCCAAACATTTCCCCCGGCTAAATCATTGCCAAGGATGAAAGTGACACCTGAGACAGGAAGCATAGCACGAACTCCAACTATCACCTCACCTGACACAAGTTTAGAATCAAGATATATGCGGTGTAGTGGAACTTCCATAAACGCCATCTCAAGTCCTCTAACCAGTACATGTGTTCCTGTATCAGTACGTTCAGACAAGGGCAAAAGTCCTTCCAACAAAAAAAGATTGCCCCGCCCCAGTATCTCGTAGGATGCGTACAGGTACAGTCTCATCCGAATTGGGCAAAGACACGGTCCCTTCGGTGATAAATGGTGCAAAATCAACACTATGTTTAACACTCTCCATCTCAGTGATATCTACTTGTTCAATCTGTTTGTTAACTCGAGCAGGAGTATGATTCACATTTGATGTAGAAATTAAACCAACAGGTTTAACACCTTTCTCTTTCTTTTTGAGAGCAATACAGTCTGAGATTTTATGTCCTGGCTTCTTACAATAAAAACAGACCATCACACCTTTCATACGTGTAACGGAAGTATTATCAGGAAAATTTGACACCGCATTCTGGTGTGAAACCATCTTTTTAGGTTTAACAGAAACGCTCAACTTAGATCTACTTGAATCATTAAAATGATTAACAGCAATTTGATGAGTAAGAACAAATTCATCTGCCATAAGAGCAGCATCTGACATTTTACTGACTTTATGCTCATTGAGATACATAGCAACAGCATTTGGAACACAGTTTTTGAATTCCTCTAAAAGAATCAATTCTCTAAGCTGTTCTTTGGTGGTCACTTTTACTGAAGTACACCAGCGGTCAAACAAATTTTCCTTTTCTCTGGCAAACTCAAGATATGAACAGTTTTCAACCCTAAAATGACTTCTAAATTTCTGGCGATATGCTTCAGGTGCCAGTTCATAAGCATGCAAAATAGCAGTCTTAACGATTTCATAATCACCACTTTGTTCCATAGTCAGCGCTGAATAAACTTCCTGAGCTCTTCCTACTAAAACACATTGCAACAGTAAGGTCCAAAATTCTTTTGGCCTTTTTAAAGACTCAGCAACGCGCTCAAAATGTTGGAAATACTTCTCTACTTCTTTCTCTAAAAACAGTGGCACAAGTCTAATGTTTTTGTAAACATCAAAAACAGGTGCAGTAAACAAGGTTTCAACAGACGATGCGCGACGTGGAGTTTCAACTGTTTGGGCGTGCAATTCTAACTCCAATTTCCTCAACTGAAAATCTCTTTCCTCCCTTTCAGATTGCAACTCCAGTTTACGTAACTCAAGTTCCTGTTGTAACACTAATTTTCTCATTTCTAAATCACGTTCTTTCAGTGCACAAGCATCACGCTCAGCACGTAGTTTTTCCGCATCAACACTTAACTGTTTCTCTTGCAGAGACATCTCACTAAACTTTACATTTCGATCGGCAGCATCAAGAGGAGAGGTTAAAGACTCTTCAGGATCAATATCTTGAGCTCTTACCTCTAAAACGCCCCGCTCAACAAGTGCATTTTTCACAACTTTCAACAGTGTTTCTTTAAGCTTCTTATCATTACTCGTTACCTCCACATCAAAGCGCTCGGCAATCTGCAACAACTCATCCTTCGTACATCTTTCCAGGAGAATTTCCGAAGGAAATGAGAAGAAATCCTCAATTACCGACGACATATCTGTTAAAAGATGCAGCAGAGAAACACAATAGCAAAACAAAAACACGTGTGAGACGCCGCGCTAAACTAGAGCATTAGAACTACAAATCCCATCAGCCACTTCGCCCGGAATTGTCACACATACACGCTCTAGCTTCAACCCGCACCTTGGTTATGAGATAAATAAAGACTTACCGAAAGTCATCGCTCAAATTATCCTCATACTCAGCAGGCTTCAAATACGCAGAGATACAGAAAAACAACAAAGTGTTACCTTAAATGAAAAATGAGAGACTCCAGATCCTAACTATAAACAACACTAACTAAACCTAACTAATCTTCAAAGGTGTACCGGACTCGGGGTGGTATTTAAACGCTAAACTCATGGACAATTGGCGTTTTACACCAAAAGCCTGAAGCGTACCCCCAACAGAGATTTAAAACCTCCGCCCAGAATAACCTTCAAAAATAAGAAAGGCAAAATAACAAAAAAAATAACAAACAGTGTCTCGATGGAAGGATTTTAACCCAGCTGAGAACACTAAATACATGAAGTCTACTCATTCCAAAAAGGTAAACACACTAAGGACATTAATGTATTTACTTACACATGCAGCAATCCCGGACGAGCGCCCAATTTTATGTTACGACCAGCTCAAGCCATAACACAAAAGAGGGATCAAACGGAAATGTTCATTCAAAAATAAGATTTATTGAGTTAAACATATAACAAACAGTAACAATAATAATAATAAACAAAAGTCTAGGGTTAAGGGAAAACAAAAGATTGACAACATGTGTAAGCAAAACACAATGAGCCACTCATGAGGAGAGTATCCCCATGGAGTGCCTGCTCTAAACAAGACACAACACTCTTTTATACACAACTGATTATCAATTAGGATGAGGAAGACCAATCAGGAACTCCCACGTCCAGGACCAATGGGATCAGGAGACTCAGGGACGTCACAGGTTGCTGTCCCAAAAACAAAGTCAGGTCCTGGATAGGACAAACCTCTCGACTTGGTCTTTCCAAGAGCTGGCTATCGAGAAAACACAGTGATGAGATAAATGCAAATATTTCATGAATAGTGTCCTCCTTATTTATTTTTTTTTTTTTTAATAAATGTTTATCTTTCTATCATGCTTTGGAAGCTTCACCAAGACAAATTCCTTCTGTGTGCAAGGGAACTTAAATAGATATAAACATAACTTAAATTCTAAATATAAATGAAATTATTATTATTAATATAGTTTTTTTAATTGTAAGTGCATTTGAATCATTATTCAAATCTAAATATTGATATACAGTATATATAAATAATTATTACTTTAATCTAAATATTTATTTAATTTTGCCACACAAAAGCCTTTTTTGTCTATTTTTTGACAGAGCACTAGTTCTGGTTTTTCAAAACTTTTTTTTTCTGAACCTATAAAGTGTCAATCAAACTGTCAATCACCCTCAATTACATCACCACGATAAAGGCGCTGTTAAACTGAAGCACTTAACGACACAAGACAATGCATGCATCACAATGTCAAAGTTTTATGGACCAGAGCGGCGGCTGATTTCTTGATTGACAGGCAGTTTTCCAACCCTTACCTTCAAACCCTAGCACACCAAAGCATCTGATTGTTTCTATTAATAAAATCATAATTATGCACAAACTTATTACCATAAAAAATGCCGCAAAAGAAGCCCAAATGACTGCAGTGTCTGGCAGCACAATAAAAAACGAATTCCCATTGAACGTTGATGTGAGTGATCTTGATGGCTGATTTCTTCAGTCAGGACTCAGTCTGAATCACTAGCACAATGTAGTCCAGTCAGTTCATGCAGAGTATGATTTATGTCTCCAGAGTCATAACTGTAAGATGATTGACAGCTAAAGAGTTGAAAAAGGCAACATTTATCCTGCCATGTGTGTGTTGGGGGGTTGTTTGGGAGGGGGATATTTACCCCCTATCATCGTCTACTCAGAGAGAAGCTCTCATGGGGAAAAAAAAAAAACCACTATATTTCTCTAAGCTCTGTTAAACAGCTCAAAGCCTAGTTTTAAGAGCAGATTAGCTGTGAAAAAGTGGAAAATTGTGAATCAAACCACGGCAAAGGTGACAACCGGATGTATCAAAAGTGATCGGTGGAATATGTTGCCTGAGCACACCAGAAGCACATATCTTTGATCTGTGATGGAACATGAGGGAGGTGTGCTCATGTGTCAGTCACAGAGTTACATTCATGTCAGCGGCTCTCCTCACGCTGCCGTATGCGATTTTTGGAGGGAGAAAGGAATCAGCGCAGTGAGTCTGTCATCATCTCTGGAGATCTCTGTGTGTTTGCTGTGCTCTAAAGACTTAATTCTTGGTTAAAAACCCTCAATCCTTCATTATTCTGAGCTTTGAATAGTCTACATTGAAAAATGGATTTGAAAGATATTTGTCACTGGACTCCCACCAATCATTCTGGGCAAGTAAGGCCCACCAAAAACCGAATTCGACTGCCAAGCTTGACTCTTTTTTATGGCGAATTCCTAAGCACGGCCAAACTGAGATCATATAAATCTTTCTTGGCCTTTTTAACTCAAAGACACCCAACCTTTAGTTAACATTATCTGCTGAAACGTATCAAACGCTTCTTAAAAGAACCAATCTTTTGAGCAAGTGCCACCAGGCTTCTCGGCCAGCCCTATAATCCCCTTCGCAATTTTAATCTGCAGATTGTTTTGAGGAGATCACTTAGAGATGCCTGAAGGAACGTGTGGACTGTTGGCGTAAAACGGCTAATCAGACCCCTAAAAACATTATTGGACATTTCATTCGCAATAAAAGCACTGAAAGGGAAGGGAACAACAGAAAAGGCAAGTAAGGCAAAGGATTATGTTAAGCAAAAGCTCCTTTTATATTGTCATTTATTGGTGATCTGTCTCTATTTTGTGTTTTCATTAACCAGGCTGAATGAGCCAAAGAGAATAGGGCCGCTTCAGGATAGGCTACACGAGGGTCAGCATAATCATCTCTTATTAAGGAGACCCCTTCAGTCTATTCAGGCCCCTGTGCTTTAATTTAACCGTCCCTTTGAGATTTTCTTACTCATGTGTGCTTTTAGGATTTCGCTTGAGCTGCTGTGATTAGCTTAGCACTGACCACTGAGTCCATCGCTGAATTTTTCCGTCCCGTTGACCGTCCTGTTTGAACACTTGCACAAGTTGTTTTTTTTTTGTTTTTTTTTAAATGTTGCGAAATCCATGTGGTATTTGCTACTAGATTTGCACACATTTTAGAGAGGAAGCTTCTGGATAAAACTGGTCTGCTCCTCCTGTCCAAGACCTAGTGGGTTTATTTGGTCCCCGTGGAACCGGTTTAATCTTATCAGGCAGCGGCATGGAGAATTGCAAGCCAGGCCTGATCATCTCATCTCAACAGTGCTGACAGACAGCTTCGCCATGAGTTTCTCCGTCAGACTTACAAATAAAAGTGCCCATAATGATGATTAGAGGATCACGGCAGTAATGCTCACCGAACTGTCTTTTTCCGCTCTTCCAACCCAGTTTAGCGCCATCTGGTGCCTGGTTACAGGACAGCAGGCACATTGGCTTAACACTAATCTCTTCATCTCAACTAAACTAAATAGAGGGAAGGAATGGCGGAGAGAAAGTGTAAGAGGGAAAGCACAAGAAAGAATCTGTATCTTTGTCACTATGTGATCTGATACAATTCATGGGGAGAGAATTCAAATATATTCCCTGTCATGAAGAAGCAGAGTAAAAAAAAATATTGATAATTTCTACCTCATCATTGCATATGCAAGAAGGCAATCCAGAAAATGCCAACATGTCAAAATGCTGAGAGGAGAGAAAGTGGAATCATAACCATAACTTTCTCATCAGATCACAGCTTTTCTCTTCTCAAGCTAAATCCGTCAACTCTAAATTAATATCAGCCCACTTCTAAAATCCCCAGAATGTCAATGCGCGCATATGTGCAACGCAAACATACACGCACATTCATCTCATCTCATCTCCTCTATAGTCTGGCTGGTTATTAAGATGCTAACTCTCTTTATGTGTGGCAAATCCTGAAGCTTTGGGTATAATTGATGAGGCATTTCCATAAAGAGGGCCAGCTAATTGGGAGCATGTGTCTGGGCAAGCTTGTGCTACCCTTCTTCAATACAGATGAGTGTTATCCTACCGCTTTAGATGTATGTATGCTTGAGCATGTATGTATGAGTGTGTTTAATAAAAAACGGTCCACAACTTGGATCACCAACTGCGTTTAAACCATGTGTTTAAGAGGTACATTAATTAGACATGTCCAAGAGTTCAAGCTGTCCTTAACCTGGACTAAACTTGTGCATGGACAATCAAACATGCAGCTGGGTCAGTAGCATTATTTATTTAGTTATTTTCTGTATCTATTAATTTATTTTTAAATTCATGAACAATGCAATTGATATGCCACTGTTCAAAAGTCTGCCATCATTAAGATCTTTTTTGAAACAATGAATTAGTAAATGGCAGTAAAGACGTTCATAATTCTAGAAAGATTTCTATTTCAAATAAATTCTGTTCTTTTTAATTTTCCATTACTTAAAGAATCCTGTAAGAAATGTATCATGGTATCCACAAATATTTTAAACTGCTGTTCTCAACATGAATAATAGTAAGGAATGTTTGTTGAGCACCAAATCTGCCTACTGACAATTCAGCTTTACAATGACAAAAAAATAAAATACTATTATAATTTTTAAACCGTAACAATATTTCATGATATTACTGCTTTTACTGTTTCATACTTTTTAATGAGAGTGTATATATGCATTGACTTGAATACACCTCTCCTGTATTGAACCTGTTTTAATTGCTGAACTAAAATACAACTGTCACGTCTGCAGCTTGTACAGAATGCTGCAGCTAGACTTCTGACGGGCACCAAAAAAAAGAGAGCACATCACTCCAGCGCTGCGTTCTCTTCACGGGTTACCAGTCAAGTTTAGGATTGATTTCAAGATTTTACTGTTTTTTTTTTTAAGCTTTACATAATTTGTCTTTAAGATCGTCAAATCAACTTTTGCTAGTTACTCCTCAGTCCAAAAATAAGTTAAAAGGTGATTGTGCTTTCTCAGTAGCAGGCCCTAAACTGTGGAACAATCTCCCTCCTAATATTCGACAAGCTCCATCAGAGGAGGTCTTTAAGTCTTTTAGCTTGGCTTTTTAAGTAGTTCTTGTTTAATTCTGTCCTTGTAAATTTGTATGTCTACTTTGTTTTTATTTTACACTGTGAAGCACTTTGGGCAACGAAGTTGTGTATAAATGTGCTATACAAATAAATTTAAGTTGAAGTTGAAAATGACTAATTTTAATAGATTAATTCATTAAAATTCATAAAGAAATCTAGTAAGAACCCCGCAGTCTACATAAATAATTAGCATTATAACTGAACCAAGACAAGCATGATATATGTATTAACATTCTTTCAAACCATAAGTGAACAGACTACATGCCAAAGGTCTCTTTTCATATCTCAATTACATTTATATATTATGCAAGCAGTTTACAGTTATGTATTGGGTTCATGTATCTGTCTCTCTGCTTGTGTCTGCAGCAGTCCCAGCTGGATCCCATTAATAATAAGGCCCTGGTTTGCTACAGAGACTGTGTGGAAGCTAAAGCACCTTGCAGAGGTGATAGAGAGGCACTCTTTGCATGGACCTAAGTGTAGATGCCTTCGAACAGTTAGGTTGGGTGAAGGTCAACTATGAGGCCAGTTCCTGTGCAATTCAAATAAAATCTACAGGCCAGTTAAAGTCTCTAGGCAACTGTACAAAATTTTTGCTTAATTCTTACCAACTCTCTCTCTCTCTCTCTGATAATGCTTTTTAAAATATATTTGTATTAATCTGGTTTAGTTACTTCATGAAGAAAAACAGCTTTAGGGCAGACCACATGTACATAATAGATTTGCACTGCAGGCGAATATTGGCCACAGTACAGATTTGCTTAAGAATGAACCGCAGATTGCCGTGTGTCTAACATTAGCTATATAGGCTGAATGAAGTGAATGGTAATGAGTGGGAAGAGCGGACTGTGAATGGGGCCCAGCCAGCCTGATGCACAGCAGGGCTCTCTCAGACACCAGAGAACAACAAAAGCCCCAAATCTACTCCCCTGATTTCTAATTTACTGGTCATCAGGGAATACAGGCATGAAAACAGGATTTATTGGCCATGCCTCATCAAAAAGTAATTAACAAGAGGAGAGGAATGGAGAGGAGAGTTCTTTTTGTACTTTTCTCACTATTGACTTTTTGGTCACAAGCACAGAAAACCACACTTTGGGTGCTCGTTCTAGATGCAAACTAATTCATCTCCTTTTTACTTTGAGGCCCATTAGCACATTACTAAGATATATATCCCTTTTCCCCACGGGACAGCCATACATCAGCCCTGCATAAGCAGAGAAAACTTCTGCGATGATGAACTGCTGCACAGACCGACAAGAGATGTGCTCAGCACAAGGGACTTGCTGCAGTTGGCCTATTTCTTAATGAATATGAGCCTTTCACAGATCTCCCTTTATATTGCAGGTTAGCAAAGAAGGTTCAATGTTCAAACCTATACAGCTCTCAAAGCTAGATGTGCGAGAGGGAAGAAATAGAGCAACATCAGGCAACGCCATAAGAACAAAGGCTTAAATCCTCACAGATGACTCTGTCATTGTTCCAGCGCATTGCCAAAACCTGTAGATATGACTGCTCACAATGAAAAAGAATGAGAAATCCTTGATCTCATGAGACTATAGGAACATGCAGGCAGTTCATTATCATAGTCATTTAAATACAGTAATCCTATTTTCTGCATCAGTCAAAAGGGGCATATCAAATAACCCTAGAGAACATTAGAGAGGAAGGAGGGGCGAGAGCAAGCAAAGGTCTAACAGAGGTCTCTTGTCCCACCAGGGATGGACAGGATGATTGGATGAGTGTAAAAAGAGAGAAAGGCCATGGGAGCGAAGGAAAAGGAGAAACACTGAGGATTGTGCAGGTTCATTTCATTCTTCCTTCTGCTCCAATGGAAGACTTGATGAAGTTGAAATGAAGCAGAATTAGATAAAAGATACGCGGGAAGTACTTAGTTAAAGATCCAAGACTTGCACTGGGTTTCAGAAAGAGGGTTAACTAGAGGAGAAGGCAGAGAGAGAGAGAGAGAGAGAGAGAGAGAGAGCAAAACATGATCTGCACCATCTTTATTAGAACTCAAATCTCAGTACTGCACTCTCTTAAAAATAAAAGTTCTTGGGTGCAATCTATAGACGAACCTTTACCATCAATGAAACATTTTAACTGCACTAAAAGTTTTTAAAGGTTCTTCAGATTATTACACTGTAAGAAAAAAAAACAAGAAAAAATGATTGCCTGAAAGTTTTTCCATGGCATTATTGTGGAAACACACTTTTTTTTTACAACACACTTTGTTGTAAACACATGAAGTTATTCTCAGAAAGCTGTTAATGGTATGTGATTTCTTGCCTTTATTTTGTTAAATTTATTGAATATGATTTTATTTCATTCATAAAACGTGAAACATTATAGGGCTCGACATTAAGCTTTGACATGAGCTTGTCCTTCGGATAAGTAAATCAATCATTCACTTGTCCAAGTACAAAAGTTACTTGTCCGGGGTAAAAATTAGTTTTTTTTTTTAAACAAATGTAATTTATTCTGAAGCAGTCTCATCAGTGCTCTATCAGGTATTACTAATCAACAGATATTAGCCTTAAGTTGATTGCGGTTACACTTTTTGCCAAGTCACTTTCTTATTGAGTGAATCATTGATTCAACCGATTTGTTCAAACAACTGATTCATTTAGGCTAACAAACGAAGCAAGTAACATGGCAAGTAACCGTTTTTATAAATGGCTCACTGAATCATTGACTCGTTCAAAAATGAATCATCGAGTAACGAAAGTCTGTTGTGTGTTGCTCGGAGGTGCTCGACTGCTCAGTGCTGTGGCTTCGCTTAGAACTATTTTTGTTAGCGAAATGGAGCAAAAGCGAACAATAATGTGTTTAAAATGTAAGTAAGTTAATATTAGTTGTTTATTTAACTAAAGTTGTATAAAATCAATTTAACATTTGCAATCGAGCTGAAAGTCGGGAAAACATCACTCCTGGTCGTGTGATGTTGCATACATAGAATATTTATATTTTTTTCTACCGCAGTATGTTTGTTCATGTTTGTTTCTATGTGTGCTGTCGCGTTATCGAATTGTACTACACACTGTTTTAATGGGAGGTAGGAAAATCTGACAGCGTAGGACAAATCGACAGAACTTGTCCCATCAAAAAAATCCACTTGTCTCGGTCTCTCGGACAAGCGTTAATGTCGAGCCCTGTTTATTGTCTCAAGGGGACTCTGTGTTTAAATTACTGTTTTTGTTACCAACAAACAGTGTTGGGAAGGTTACATTGGAAATGTAATAGGTTACAGATTACAAGTTACCCTATTTAAAATGTAATAGTAGTGTAACTTTTTTAATTACTTTAATAAAGTAATGTAACTAATTACTTTTGAGTACATTTTGATTACTTTTATAAATTTCTAATGAATGTTAATTTGCAACTGTTAATCATCTTCAACCATTTTACACCATGCAGGTTTAACCTTAAAGTAGTGCTCAATACTGTCAGACTTTCACCATCCTTCATCACCTGAATTAAGATGATCAAATTTGAACACATCCACCACACAATCAGACTTTAGTACTGCCTTTTACTTCGAGATTGATCTGAAGTTCAAAGCAGATTTAAAATCAAAAGAAATAGTTTATAGATACTGTTTTTGAAACCAAATCTTTGCATAACTACAGGCAACTAACTGCATCTAACAATGGTTTGGGGAAAAATAGTTAATAAAAAAATAAAAGCATATACATCAACTCAAATACGGTTATCTAATAAGCATGTGTCCTATTTTGTGTACTAAACTCCTGAAACATTGGTGTCTTTTTGAAACACTGCTGTCTCTTTGTATATGATATGATGATAGTTTCTCAAAATAAGTAAAAAATGCTCATGAAGTGACTGTTCTAGAGATTAATTTCCATGAGGGGCGGACTGGGAAAAAAATAGGCTGGGAAATCTCACACTCATACACCCACAACCCATTCTGAAACATGGACAACCCTATTTTTTTTTGGACCTGACATGAAAAAGATTTGAATCCTTAGGTTGGGGGACTTGCAACGTAATTAAGAGTTCTCTCCTGAACTGCCCCTTCACTTCCATTATCCATCCATCTCTCTCATGACTTTAATACTGAAGATTTTTATTTGACTTTTACCATGTTTTGTAAGTGCAATTTTGTTTTTTTTGGCAAATTAATTACCACTTGTATTTATTTTTACTACAAATTCCATAGTTAAACCACGGTTAGTGCCATACCATAGGCTACATTAATTTTCCTAAGCGTTGTGTTTTTGTATCCACTAGCTCCCCTAAACCTATGATAAAATATGATGATTTGTCTGCTAACTTACTACTGTAACATTACAAAAGATAATAATGACGTCGTTTATACAGTATTTTGAGTGATTGTGAGCAATGTGCTGCTGCTGCTTGACTAAGTAAACAAAGACAAAACTACATTAGCATATTTACAGATGAAACTGACCTGCACCTGAAACCCTGAACAGAAGTGTCGCTTCTCTGCTCCAGCTGTGCGCTTACACAGTTCACTCCGGTCTCTCTCTCTCGCATTGATTACTCGGAGTCTGATCCAAACCGTTTGTCGGAGGCGCAGAGAGCGCGCGAGCCCAACCATTGCCAGTCACGACTAACCGATTCATGATTTATTAAAGATTTAATTATCGAATGGCGGATTCGGAAATAATCGCTTTAGTATATTCGGCCTGCAATTATACAATAACTATATTAAAGTAGAAGGCCAAATCGTCTGCCAGGCCACCGTGAATAGTCCCGGTTCTCACGATGTCCAGTCAGCGCCTGATTTCCACAGACACGCAGAACGTGCAAGATTCATATTCAGTCTTTTTGCGGCTTAATATTCACAGACATCAGTCCATATCGGGTTTTGATTCAAGTGTACTGACCTACTTTTGATTTATTCGTTCAAAATGTGGCATATTGCGTCCGCGTTATAGGCTGAATTCCACTTTTATGACTGGATTCTACGAATGTGTTTTCCGCGTCTCGGAGATTATGGGCCATATGTCTTAGTGCAATTTGGGAAAGAAATAAGCTGTATGTGGATGTGTGTAAATATTCAAATGTAATCCTCTTTGTAATCGTTACAATTTTCATTTAATTACTCATTTTTTCTTAGTAACTGTAACTGATTACTGTTACATTTATTTTGTAATTAAATTACGTAACGCCGTTACATGTAACTAGTTACTCCCCAACACTGCCAACAAATTAGTATTATTTCTTCTGAATTATTAAATTAAGGAAATGTGCACGTTAAAAGTGTCAAACTGTAAACGGAGTGATCGAACAAGTGTGAGTTACACATTCTGGATGTGTATTTGATAAAAAAATAAATAAAAAATTAAGAAACCCTGGTTTACTCTTTAGCTTATTAATTTTCGTGCTACATGACTTGAGCGATGTGTGTGAGATAAAGTAGACATGTGCATGTCTAGCCTACTTTATCTCACACACATCGCTCAAGTCATGTAGCACGAAAATTAATAAGCTAAAGAGTAAACCAAGGTTTCTTAATTTCACCCGCGCGGGTGTGTGTAATGTAGTCCTGCTGTGGTGTTCCAGGAACAGTGCTGAGAAACACTGCACTAGAATCACACAAACATCAGTGTCACGGATTTATTCAGAGACAAACTTTGCCATCTAGTGGTCATTTTAGTTAGGCTAGGACGTTATTTTGTTGTGCGTTTCCAAACAATAAGGTGGAAATTCCAACATTTATTTGTGAAAACACAGCAGGGATTTACATTAAGACTCATTTGTTTGTTTATTATATATGCAAGGAATAGAAATACGTTTACAAAGTTAACTTCCCCAGTAAGTTAGTCAAAGCCATCATCATATCAGTCCTGACCTTAATTAACAGAGGACGATGCAGCATAGACTCTCTCACCACTCCAACACGAGGACTTTCCATTTCGGACTCCTTTAAACCACAATTGTAAAATAAAAGTATAGATGATTGTACGATATCATAAAAAAGTAAAAATAAAAATGTTTACATATCGATTACACGAATATCTCCAACCTGTAGGGCGAGACGACAGCTTGAAAACACGATTCCCGGGTGCTTTCTGTGGATAAACAAACCTTACTGGACCTTGATGTGATATCTGCCGTTCAAAAGCACTGTTATACACAAATATATTTAATATTTAAGCGATTTCACAGGCCGTGTTTTTATACAGTCTATTGCCGTGACACGAACCTTCTTCCTGGTCGTCTTGCGTTGTCATGGAGATGGGACGCTTCCGTGAGCACGAGTGTCGCGATGTTATTATTTAAGCTTATGATTCTTTTGAACTTAATGCTTGCACACTTAATAGTGTTATATGCTGCATTTTGAAAGTCAAAAACCTAATATATTTAAAATACCAAAGTCACTCCAGTACGATAGAGGGAAGCATTGAACAACGGATGCAAACAGAAGATAGCACACAAACTGAAAAAAAATTATTTTAAATGTATTTTATTATGTATATTATTAGTAGTATGTTAGCAGGATACAACATTTATGTATTGTGTGAGCGACTGATGCTTCGTTTTACCATCCACAAATTTATTCCACAATGCTTTTATTGTTTAAAATATAGGCTAACACTGTAGGGCTGTATAGGCTTATATTATATAAATGTGGGCTGGGGTCATTTGTTGTTATAATATACTGCTGTTACTCTGAATAACGAAAGCACATTATTTCACTGATATTTATTTTATTTTCATTATAAAACATCAAAGTAGACACTTTACTTCCACTTAATATGCTTTCTATGGATATAAAATCACTTTTGTAAATTTCATTTGATGCAGAAACCAAAATGGGTTATTGATGGTAATGGGATATTGGATTAATAAATTAATTACACACATTATAGCCATAACATTTGGAATAATAAAAGAGTTATTACTAAACCTGAACTATTCGGTTTTTTCACTTTATCCAATAGGTTGTAGTTGTTTGCTTAAAACCTGCATTGAGAATACGAGTATTGTATTTTCAATTCAAGTCATAGTCTAAAGCAAACCGCATACACCTAGATTAAATGTTAACAAGAACACCTGAAATTTCCTGCGTAGAAACTGTACATGCACTGCATGCATTTATTTGACTAAAAGTTGACTATTTTTAAATAATCAAGCAATTTAAGAGAAGACACTTAAACCTAAAATTTGTCCACCCCCATTGCATGTAGGCTATACTTATAATAAAATAATAATTACAGTACATATATAATTTATATATATATATATATAATTAATCTTTTTTTTTTTTTAGTATAACTGCAGCTCTTAATTTCTAGTGTACCTACAGCGACATCTGCTGGCGGAAAACTTAACACAGACGAGTAATTTCTCAAATCTGCCGCGTCATCATTTGCACGATTTATGGCGGACTGAATTCCCACAGATGACCAAATATTGCCTATATAGTCCTATGGTGTCATTTAAAAGTTATCACACCCTTAATAATGTCTAAAAATCGGTTTATATGCTATTCATAGCCACAAGCCCAGTCACAGCCTGCCTATGTGTAGTTATAAAGCGATGTTAAGGGTTCCCACTTATTTTAACAAAGGGGAAAATATAGATCAAGACGTTGAAGATTAGTCAGAGACAGGGTTGTCGCCGTAAGGAGAGTTGACATTCGTGCATGCAGAACCCTGTGGCTGCCGTCTATGCTCGACCGCGTTGGAACAGAGCTTCCTCAGCATCAGCTTCTCCGTCGACTCGCATCTTTACGTGACGTGCAGAAGAGGAGACGGCGCTACAGTATCAGCGTGGAGGTAACATAAACATTGTCCTGTAGCTATATGGCAGTATGCATTTGCATGCGTTTTCAGAATCGCAAGCGTTTGTTTCAGTAAAAGATGTAAACCGAATGACATGAACTCTCCTTGAACAGATATGGGATGGGTCGGTCTGCGGTATGCGGTAATTTTACCCGACGGAATTTGTTAAATGTATATTCATATTTTGAATAGACCTATTTGAAAGGTGTATGGGTGAAATGTCTGATCCTGAAATATCCCAGGTTGTGTCACCGTGACCTATTAAATGGTGGGTCACATAATGATCTTATATCTCTCCCAGGTTCTGTATTCAGAGCTCATGCATGCTTTTATGTAGGCTAGATAAGATATAGGACCAACATTTTAACATTTTTCTCCACAGTTGATTAAAGAAGGAAATTTGGACCCTGCACAGAATGAAGTCCTATCCATCATTAGCAGCTTGTTTTGAGTTATGTAAGTAACATGTCCTTTAACATTAATTTTGTAGAGAAAATTAAGACAATAAATACAAGTGGACAGTTCTTCCTCCTAAGCCTTGACAATTAGCCATTAACATTAGTGCAGAAAGGTCCTTGTTTATTTATATGTTATGAGATGGTTTGAGTAACTCTAGCTATACTGTATGTAATTAGGTGGAATGTAGATGGAACATTTTCCAACATGCTTCATCGATTTAGTATCTTAAACAATTTTTTAAAAATTGTTGTATAATTATTATGAAGTTATTACGACCTCATTTGAATTGAACGACTATATGGAATGTTATAGCTTTTAAAAAAATCCCTTTGATATGCTGCAGGGTAATTGATATATTTTTTAAATTCCTCATGATCAGTTCCTTTAAAGCCTATTTATTTATTTATTTGACTCTGACTCTCAGACTTCTCCAATCATTTATTCAGCTAAAACTTCTCTTCTTTTGTACAATTGACTGCATATTCAGAATTCAGAACTGTAGATTCAGATTTCCATTTAATTAACAACTGATGGATAGAACAAAATCCCAAACCAATATTTTTTTTCATTTAAAAAAAATAATTATATATTAAGCCACAATACATGAATTTTTTTAAACCTCTAGTGTTATTTGCGTGGCTGTCAAAAATTACAATTATTATATTATTTTTATTTCAAATAAATGAATGTATAATATTTTAATTTAATAATGTTTTTTTAATTTATTCTTTTCTGTTTTAAGGGAATTTTATAGTACTAAATAATATTTATGGAATAGTTATGATCCATTTATTACCTGTTAATTGACCACTTTTTGAGAAAAAAATGATGTTTCCAACTTAAACTGTCGTAAACCTTGAATGCTTTGGAGCACAGACTTAAGTTTGGTCTCTTTTTAAAGAAGACACTTGGAAGACTATTGCTGAAATGAACATTTAAAAGTGAAACAAAAGTTCAATTTTAATTTTATGAAAAATGCACAAAAATACTATTTATATTTTCCAAAATATATTTTACTCTAAAATGGCAAGAAAATGAAATCCATAAACCTACACATGTTGTGTTCCATATTTGAGACTGATATCTCACAGTCTCACATAGCCAGTCCTTCAGACGGCTGTAGGTCTGGAATCCATGGCAGCTTTCATTAGCCAAGGTCTGCCCATGGCCCATGAGGCCGTTTGACTGACATATCAAACAACCAATCACAGTTCGTTTCATTCAGCGTCACTTTTCAGGGTGTGGAAATGTCGCCACAATAAAAGTGTTAAACTCTCGGACATATTTTAAAGATTCTATGCCACAAACTTTAAATATTTCACATACTTTTGAATATCCAGCATGTAGTTGATCCTGATAAGGACTCATCGTCACAGTTAAAACTTGATAGCTTTCTTTTTTCGTGAGGGAGTTTGGCTCCCCAACATTTTTGTGTCCAGGCGGAACGTTAAAGAATGTGACACACACGCCTCCCAGAAAACCTGTAGAATTCAACCAGATGACGACTTCGACACTCCTGAAGTGTTTTCACTTTTGTGTCCCATAGGCATCAGACGTTCAGCCAACAGTCCGTGGGCGTGACATCTGAGGCTGAAACTAGATATCTCATAAAAAAGTGATTTCCGTAAGATTTTGCTTGGGTGCAGTACTAAACGTTTCCACTAGATGAAATTCATTTTCAATGTGTTCATTTTTAACTGTGAACAATACAAGTTTGACTCTTTTTTTTTTCAGGAACATGTCCATGATTTTGTGAGTGTGTCCACATAGCAAGTGGCAAAAACTTTCCCAAATTTTTTACTGTTCCAATGAAGTAAAAAATAAAAATAAAATTAAATTAAATTAAAATAAAAAGAGAGTACATTCCAATACTGGGCAAACAAATCAGTTCCAATTACCCATACATCTTCTTCTACAAAAAAAAAAGTTTCTATTTAATAGATTTTTAAAGCTCATACAAGACTACTAGACGTGCTCATAACACTTTTCCGTGTCTGTTTATAGTAAAAATGGTTTTATAATAGGCCATAGATATATCTGAAATGTATACGTATAGGTATTTAGAGGCACATAATTATACTATTTAAAAATGCTCATCTTATTCCTGAAAATTAAAATTAGTATACTCCATATAGCAAACCTGCAAAATCATATTTCATATTTTAAAGTGCATGTGCTTCTCTCCCAGTAGCATGTCTGTCATGTATGGTGGGTGTGATCACAGCAACAAATCCATACCAGAAACCCAGCTTCTTGGATTTTAACTCTTGGTTCTGGTACACCCATCGGGGGCCACAGATGTACTCTTGCATTGCTTACATTGAGAAGAACCTCCGGGTTGATTGTGAATTCCCAGAGACCCACAAGATCCCTGGGCCATTCTGTGAGTTCAAACAGGATGGACGACTCATGGGATCCACCTACCCAAACACCCCGGTCCACATGATTCCACCTATTGAGACCCGACGGCGAGCCAATGTGACCCTGGTGCCACCTAACATTTGTCGCCTGACCTGGATGCCTATGTCCGATGACCGCGCGTACACCTATACCTGCAGGGTTTATCAGGGAAGCACCTGGAAGGAGAATAGCATGGCATTCCATCAAAGTGAGTTTAAACATGCCTCAGCAAGTCCTCATTTACATATGCGGAAAGACAATTAATATTACCTTATACTTATGCAATGCCGATGTCACAAGGTGACGATCTTTAGGGGCGGAACCAAAATTCGGGAAGTTTGGTTCCGCCCGGAAGTGTTTCCGCCCGGACCGGAAAAACAGAACACCGGAACTTCCGGTAGCGCCGTAAGAAGGAAAATCAGGGAATTCGATGCACCTGTGCCTAGTTAGGGACAGCGGTTGGTGATTGGAGGATACGCTGGACAAGGCAGTACTTAAGGCCAAGTTATTTTACAGTCTGGGAAGCTCTCTTTGGTGTGTGTGAAGCACTGGGTTGTGCCCGTCTTGGTACGCTGCTGGTAGCTGTCTAACTCTCTCTCTCCCTCAGGCTGGAATTGTATGATTGTGAAGACATCGCGAACCTTAAAGGTTGAGAAGTGAACAGATTATACGGCGAACTGAGACGACGTGAAAAAGGGGATTGGAAGTGGCATTGATGTGAGTACTAAGAGCCAGTCGAAAGTGCCCTGTATATTGACCTGGCGTTGTGTAGATCTCTCCAGGAGGAGGAGGGTGGCCCTACCCCTAATATAGTGTGGTGGGAGAGCCGAAGGAATACTTATTGAAGTAGTCGCAACGACGACATCACTAGCTAGGCCGCATATTCCATCGCCAGATCCGAACCAAGCGAAGTGAAGGAAGACGGGTGTCCTTTCCGTACACTGAGTGTGGTGGGTGAGTCTTCGTGCTGTGAAAACCTATAATTTTGACGTGGTGTTGTATATTGCTGTGGGCTGCTGTGTATTGCCGTGTGTCCTGTCAGATAAACCCCCGCCTTCACGCACTTCGGCGTGGGAGGACAAGGAGATTGCTGGTCCTGGCCTAGTTCAGTACAGTATATGTTGTGAGCGTGCTTCAGATCTCCGGAGATAGCACGGTACGCTGTGTCCAGCCCAGAGGTGAAAGCCATCCAAAGCAGAGTAACTGTGTTTTGTGTCTAAGTTGATACCTGTGGAGAGGAAAGGAAAGAGAGTGAGTAACACAAGGAGAAACAGAGGAAACCTGTACTTACAGTGCGCTGTGTTCAGCCCAGAGGTGAGAGCCATTCAAAGCAAACTAACGGTGCTATTGTGCCCAAGTTGATATCTGTGGAGAGAAAAGGAGAGAGAGGGAATAACACGAGGAGGAATAGAGCGAACCCTGTACTTACAGTACGCTGTGTCCAGCCCAGAGGTGAGAGCCATTCAAAGCAAACTAACTGTGCTATTGTGCCCAAGTTGATACCTGTGGAGAGAAAAGGAGAGAGAGTGAATAACACGAGGAGGAATAGAGCGAACCCTGTACTTACAGTACGCTGTGTCCAGCCCAGAGGTGAGAGCCATTCAAAGCAAACTAACTGTGCTATTGTGCCCAAGTTGATACCTGTGGAGAGGAAAGGAGAGAGAGAGTGAATAACACGAGGAGGAATAGAGCGAACCCTGTACTTACAGTACGCTGTGTCCAGCCCAGAGGTGAGAGCCATTCAAAGCAAACTAACTGTGCTATTGTGCCCAAGTTGATACCTGTGGAGAGAAAAGGAGAGAGAGTGGGTAACACGAGGAGAGACTGAGGGAACCTGTACTTACGCCGCTGCCTGTGGAGAAAGAGAAAGCGAGTGAGCACCCAAGGAACGAACTGTGTGAACCAGTACTTACTGTGAGCTGTAATCAGCGAAGAGGTGAGAGCAAAACCAAGCTGAACTAACTGTGCCTGTGTGTCCCAGCCGTTGCCTGTGGAGAAAGAGAAAGAGCGTGAGCACCCAAGGAACGAACTGGGTGAATCAGTACTTACTGTGAGCTGTAATCAGCGAAGAGCTGTTGCCTGTGGAGGAAGAGAAAGAGAGTGGGCACCTCGAGAACGAACTGAGTGAACCAGTACTTACCGTGAGCTGTATTCAGCGAAGAGGAGGAAGAAGGAGGGCGCTACGGATACCTAAGACTCAGGCCGGGGCCCGAGCCCCACGCCCCGGATCCCCGTGGCCCCCTTGCTCCCTGACCTCTTCCCGGCCATAGCCCATCTGGAGGGCCGAGTCAGAGTTTAGTTTTAATTGCCCTTTCCCTATTCCCTAAGCTATTTTTAAATATTTAAATAAAGATTGTTTTATCACTTACTTGTTCTCGTGTTGCTTGGCCATTGGGTCGGGTTTGGGGACCTCCTCGAGGTGGAAGTTGAGAAGGGGTGTGGCTTAGTTAAAGCATAGCCAGCCCCTGGGTGTGACAGATTTGGCGTAGTCGGCAGGATTTCCACCTCGAGTTGAGTAACCAAGGTCGTCCAATGACCGACAACGCGGGGCTTTCAGCCCAACCCCGTGCCATGCCCGTTTTTATGGGGAGCCCCTGGATTCAAAAATATGGGGGGACAGAATCCGAGGTACGATTGTCTGAATGGAAGGCTCAACTAGAGTACTTGGCCGACCTACAGGGCCTTAGTGCAGCCCAGCGGCTTCAATTTGTGTTAAACTCCCTGGATGGAGAAGCGCGGCGAGAGGTGCATGCCGCCCCCGAAGCCGTTAGAGCCAACGCCCAAACCGTGTTCCAGTTCCTCACTGAACAGTATGGTGACCACACCCCCGTAGCTGTCCTTCGCTCCCAGTTCTTCAATTGTAAGCAGGGCCCCCGCCAACCGATTAGAGCTTTCGCCCTGAGGTTGCGAGAGCAATTCGCCCGACTACAGACCCGTCGGGACCACGGGTTGGGAGATGGAGAGACTCTATTGCGGGACCAGTTTCTTCTGGGGTTGAAGGAGGGTCCGGTGAGACAGAGCCTACGTATCCAGTTTCGAAGGGACCCGGGTCTTACGTTCGAAGATCTGAAGAAAGAGGCACTGGCCCTGGAAGGTGATGAGACTGAGGTGAGTGGTTCCCCAGTGTGTGCGGTTGTCAGTGAAGTAGCACCAGCACAACCCGGAGGCCCTGACTGGAAGCAAGCACTGAAGGCTGAACTTTTGAAAGATGTCCGCGATCAGATGTCTGAACTGTCTAAAGCCCTCGTAGGAGAATTGCGCCAAGGACGGGCGCGGGAGGAACCACGGCCGGCGCCCCGAGACCGAGTGTACTCAGAGGGAGGCCGAGAGCCGTTCAGGCGCCCGAACCACTTTAACCGGCCCCGTTTCGAATGGGACGAGCAAGGGCGACCCATCTGCAACCGCTGTGGCAAACCAGGTCACTATAGCCGCCAGTGTGGGCCCCGCAGGGCGTCAGAAGGGGGTTTTTAGGTCGGCCGGCCACTGTGGGTCGTGTGGCCGGGACCCCTCGAGAAGACCCTGGAAGAGGATATGGCTCTAGGAGCCAGATGATTGGGCGTAGCCCCGTGGCGAAGGTGAGAGTGTGCGGCAAGGAGATTCAATGCCTGGTAGACACAGGCTCCCAAGTGACGTTGTTTGCTGAGAGTTTATCCGAAGAAGTGTTTGGGAAACAAGGGGCACCAGGGGCGGAGGCCCCCTGGCTTACTCTGAAGGGCGCAAACGGCCTCGACATCCCATATATTGGCTACCGATTGACGGACCTAGAGGTTCACGGAGTGATGGTCCCCCAGAAAGGTGTGATTATCGTGCAAGACCATTGTCTGGGTGCACATCGAGCCCTGTTGGGCATGAATGTCCTCGCTGATTGCTGGGAAGAGCTATTTCGGGCTAGGCCCGTATCGAAGATACCACCTGCAGAGAGGCCCAAGTGGGAGTGTGTGGTAGCTGACTGTCGAAGGGTGCAAATGAGCCAAGTCCGCAGGGAACAGGAAGAGGTAGGAAGAGTGATGTGTCGTTTTGCTTTGTCTGTCCCCGCAAAAAGTGAGGCTGTTGTGTGGGCGCGAGTACCGCCCCGAAGAGCGGGCCCAGAAGAGTGGGTGCTGGTGGAGCCCCATGTGGATTGTCCACAAGTGGAAGTGGCACGAGGACTATCGACGGTCCGGCGGGGGAGAGTCCCCGTGAGGATACGGAATGTACATCCATACGCGGTGCAACTACATCGGCACCAACGATTAGCCCGTCTGACAACGGTTACATCCCACCAAGTAAGGGAAGAGAGGGATATTAGTTTTCGTCAGGTGTGCCCCACTGTCATCGAGGTGGCCCTGACACAAGTAGACACCCCATGGGGTGGTATGGAGAGGAGTGTGCCGAGCCACCTGGCGGGTGAGTCGTTACAAGGGGAGGATTTAGAGCAGGCACAGACACAGAAGTTACAGGCCCTCCTTCGGAGATGGCAGCATGTGTTCGCCACCCACGATGAAGACTACGGATGCACCCAGGTGGTACAACATCATATACCTACCGGGGATGCAGGGCCCAGCCGGGAGAGGTATCGCCCAATTCCGCCCACTTTGTATACCGAGGTACGTACACTCCTGCAAGGCATGCTGAAGCAAGGAGTTGTTAGGGAAAGCAGCAGCCCGTGGGCGGCCCCCATAGTGCTGGTGCAAAAGAAGACGGGGGCTTGGAGATTCTGCGTGGACTACCGTAAGCTGAACCTCGTGACTAAGAAAGACGCTTTCCCTTTGCCACGGATCGAAGATTCGCTTGCCAGCCTCACGCAGTCGGCATGGTACTCTACCCTAGATTTGGCCAGTGGCTACTGGCAGGTGCAGGTGGCCGAAGCAGACCGGGAGAAGACTGCCTTTACAACCCCGTTTGGACTATTTGAATGGGACCGGATGCCTTTCGGGCTCTGTAACGCTCCGGCCACCTTCCAGCGGCTGATGCAGCGGTGCTTGGGAGGTCAGTTAATGGAGTCAGTATTAGTTTACCTGGATGATGTGATTGTCTACTCCCCAGATTTTGATTCACACCTGAGGCACCTCGAGGAAGTCTTTCGGGCCATGGAGAAGTACGGATTGAAACTACAGCCCAATAAGTGTCACTTACTACGGAGAGAAGTCAACTTTCTGGGCCACGTGGTCAGTGCGGCTGGAGTGTCCGTAGATCCTGGAAAGGTATCGGCCGTGAAGGACTGGAAGGCCCCGAGGACAGTGAGGCAAGTGCGATCCTTTTTAGGATTTGTGGGATACTATAGGCGTTTCATAAAGGACTTTTCAAAAATTGCTAAACCCCTTAATCAGTTGCTGGTTGGCACAGGTCGTAACCGGGGCCGGGGGTCGCCCAACGTAGACTGGGATGCAAGTTGTGAGTCGGCGTTCCAGACATTGAAGCAGGAGCTGCTACAGGCCCCTATCTTGGCATACGCAGATTTCACAAAACCATTCCTTTTGTATACAGATGCCAGCAATCTCGGGCTGGGAGCGGTGTTGGCTCAACGGCAGGACGGAGTTGAGAGGGTCATCGCGTACGCCAGCCGGAGCCTCCACCCAGCCGAGAGGAACGATGCGAACTATAGTTCTTTCAAATTGGAGCTGCTGGCGTTGAAGTGGGCCCTAAGTGAGAAATTTAAAGACTACCTCTGGGGTGCCAAGGTGACGATCATTACAGACAATAACCCATTAGTACACTTACAGACGGCGAAGCTGGGAGCCGTGGAGCAGCGGTGGGTGGCCCAACTGGCCAACTTTGACTATCAACTACAGTACCGACCAGGGCGTGAACACATGAACGCGGACGTCCTCTCAAGGCTGCCCGAAGCGGAAAGCCCCGGAGGGGCCAGCCCGGAGGAGGGCTATATGGTAGGAGCAGTAGAGGCACCAGGCAGCAGACAAGAGGCCGTGCCTGAGAACTGGGGATGGGATCCCCGTCGGTGGAGGGAGAGACAGGCCAGGGATCAAGATGTGCGGCTGGTAAGAGAATGGCTGGAACAGGGCCGACGGCTGACGCCAGCGGAGAGGTTAGCCCAGACGGATACTGGGAGGAGGCTGCTGGGGCAATGGGACAGGCTGGAGCTGAGAGATGGCGTTTTGTGCAGAAGGGTCAGTGACCCGAAGTTGGGCGAAGAAGTACGCCAGATCGTGGTACCCGCAGATGAGGTAACGGCTTTAGTTTCGGCGTACCACAACCAGTTGGGGCATCAGGGACAGGAGAGGACCGTGTCCCTGCTTAGGAGATTCTTCTTTTGGCCCGGGCTAGAGGCATCGGTGCACGCCCTAATTCAAGCTTGCCCGAGATGCATATTGTTTAAGTCCAGACGGGAGGTCCGAGCGCCAATGGTACCCATCCATGCGAAGGCCCCCCTTCATATCATGGCTATGGACTTCTTGACACTGGGCCGACCACGAGATCGCTACCAGAACATCTTGGTAATAACGGATTTGTTCACAAAGTACGCTTGGGCTATCCCCACCCTCGACCAGACTGCAACCACCACCGCTACAGTTTTATGGCGGGCCGTCTTCCAGACGTTCGGATGCCCGGAGTTTCTGCACTCCGATCAAGGAGCCAACTTTGAGTCCAGGGTAATTAGAGAACTATGCCAGTTGTACGGTTGCACGAAAACTCACACCACTTCGTATCATCCTCAGGGGAACGGCGGCTGTGAGAGATTCAATCAGACCCTATTGGGGCTGCTGGGGACCTTGGACCAACAACGGCAGGACGATTGGGTGAGTGCCTTGCCAAACCTCCTACAGGCCTATAACAACAGTATACATAGTACTACGGGTTACGCTCCCACTTACCTGATGTTTGGCAGACACATACGAATGCCTACTGACCTGGTCCTAGGAGTGATAGCCGACCAAGAGGAAGCAAGTGTAACGGAGTGGGTGGGGCGCCATCACCAGCGCTTGCATTTCGCCTACGAGCAGGTGTCGAAAAGGATACAGACGGCAGGAGAGAAAAGTAAGCGGTTGTATGATCGGACTGCTAGAGAAGCCCCTCTACTGCCAGGAGAGAGGGTGTTGGTGAGAGATAATCGGCGGCAGGGGAAGGGGAAACTGAGTGACCGTTGGGAGGCCACCCCTTATGTAGTCTGCCGGCAGCAGAGGCCGGGGCAGCCGGTCTATACCATCCGGCCAGAAGGGAAGTCAGGCCCCGACCGTGTGGTGCACCGGAACATGATTCGCCCATGCCCTAACTACCCTGAAGCCGTGGAAGAAGTCCCCACGGAACCTGTACCAGCGGCCCCCTGGATTGAAGGTTGGGCTGTGGTACCAGGGAGACCCGTGGTGGCACCACCCCCGATCGCCCCGAGAGAACCAGAAGCAGCCCCTGAACAAGCTGAGCCCGATTCACCAGTGAGACGATCCCAGCGAGAGAACCGAGGCCGACCCCCTGCCCGCTATGGGGAGTGGACAGCCCGAGGACGTTCTAGGGACTAGAACGGATTGGCGGGGGAGGATGTCACAAGGTGACGATCTTTAGGGGCGGAACCAAAATTCGGGAAGTTTGGTTCCGCCCGGAAGTGTTTCCGCCCGGACCGGAAAAACAGAACACCGGAACTTCCGGTAGCGCCGTAAGAAGGAAAATCAGGGAATTCGATGCACCTGTGCCTAGTTAGGGACAGCGGTTGGTGATTGGAGGATACGCTGGACAAGGCAGTACTTAAGGCCAAGTTATTTTACAGTCTGGGAAGCTCTCTTTGGTGTGTGTGAAGCACTGGGTTGTGCCCGTCTTGGTACGCTGCTGGTAGCTGTCTAACTCTCTCTCTCCCTCAGGCTGGAATTGTATGATTGTGAAGACATCGCGAACCTTAAAGGTTGAGAAGTGAACAGATTATACGGCGAACTGAGACGACGTGAAAAAGGGGATTGGAAGTGGCATTGATGTGAGTACTAAGAGCCAGTCGAAAGTGCCCTGTATATTGACCTGGCGTTGTGTAGATCTCTCCAGGAGGAGGAGGGTGGCCCTACCCCTAATATAGTGTGGTGGGAGAGCCGAAGGAATACTTATTGAAGTAGTCGCAACGACGACATCACTAGCTAGGCCGCATATTCCATCGCCAGATCCGAACCAAGCGAAGTGAAGGAAGACGGGTGTCCTTTCCGTACACTGAGTGTGGTGGGTGAGTCTTCGTGCTGTGAAAACCTATAATTTTGACGTGGTGTTGTATATTGCTGTGGGCTGCTGTGTATTGCCGTGTGTCCTGTCAGATAAACCCCCGCCTTCACGCACTTCGGCGTGGGAGGACAAGGAGATTGCTGGTCCTGGCCTAGTTCAGTACAGTATATGTTGTGAGCGTGCTTCAGATCTCCGGAGATAGCACGGTACGCTGTGTCCAGCCCAGAGGTGAAAGCCATCCAAAGCAGAGTAACTGTGTTTTGTGTCTAAGTTGATACCTGTGGAGAGGAAAGGAAAGAGAGTGAGTAACACAAGGAGAAACAGAGGAAACCTGTACTTACAGTGCGCTGTGTTCAGCCCAGAGGTGAGAGCCATTCAAAGCAAACTAACGGTGCTATTGTGCCCAAGTTGATATCTGTGGAGAGAAAAGGAGAGAGAGGGAATAACACGAGGAGGAATAGAGCGAACCCTGTACTTACAGTACGCTGTGTCCAGCCCAGAGGTGAGAGCCATTCAAAGCAAACTAACTGTGCTATTGTGCCCAAGTTGATACCTGTGGAGAGAAAAGGAGAGAGAGTGAATAACACGAGGAGGAATAGAGCGAACCCTGTACTTACAGTACGCTGTGTCCAGCCCAGAGGTGAGAGCCATTCAAAGCAAACTAACTGTGCTATTGTGCCCAAGTTGATACCTGTGGAGAGGAAAGGAGAGAGAGAGTGAATAACACGAGGAGGAATAGAGCGAACCCTGTACTTACAGTACGCTGTGTCCAGCCCAGAGGTGAGAGCCATTCAAAGCAAACTAACTGTGCTATTGTGCCCAAGTTGATACCTGTGGAGAGAAAAGGAGAGAGAGTGGGTAACACGAGGAGAGACTGAGGGAACCTGTACTTACGCCGCTGCCTGTGGAGAAAGAGAAAGCGAGTGAGCACCCAAGGAACGAACTGTGTGAACCAGTACTTACTGTGAGCTGTAATCAGCGAAGAGGTGAGAGCAAAACCAAGCTGAACTAACTGTGCCTGTGTGTCCCAGCCGTTGCCTGTGGAGAAAGAGAAAGAGCGTGAGCACCCAAGGAACGAACTGGGTGAATCAGTACTTACTGTGAGCTGTAATCAGCGAAGAGCTGTTGCCTGTGGAGGAAGAGAAAGAGAGTGGGCACCTCGAGAACGAACTGAGTGAACCAGTACTTACCGTGAGCTGTATTCAGCGAAGAGGAGGAAGAAGGAGGGCGCTACGGATACCTAAGACTCAGGCCGGGGCCCGAGCCCCACGCCCCGGATCCCCGTGGCCCCCTTGCTCCCTGACCTCTTCCCGGCCATAGCCCATCTGGAGGGCCGAGTCAGAGTTTAGTTTTAATTGCCCTTTCCCTATTCCCTAAGCTATTTTTAAATATTTAAATAAAGATTGTTTTATCACTTACTTGTTCTCGTGTTGCTTGGCCATTGGGTCGGGTTTGGGGACCTCCTCGAGGTGGAAGTTGAGAAGGGGTGTGGCTTAGTTAAAGCATAGCCAGCCCCTGGGTGTGACACCTGTTCGTATTTATTTTAATAGTGCTGTCTCTGCTTATGACATTTTCTTCTTTCACAATCTGTGGGCTTTCACAATCTATATGCTTTTAAAAATCTGTCTGCTCTTAAGTCATTGTTGTTCATTGGTCAATATTTGTCTCTGTTTTAAACAGGAAATCTTATGGTGTGCTCCGCATTCAGCATATTCTTACACACTGGGCCATGGATGCCTGCAGTTTTGATATCACTTCCTGTTTCTCTTGGGCTTCTACATCGAGCAGGCTGAAACTCAAAGTGATTCTCACATTTAACTGCCTTTCACATTTTAATTTACATTTATATTTAGTTATTTTTTCATCTTACACGGTTACACGGTACAGGATTCACAGTGAAAACAACTATAGACATGATGCATGCGACAATCGAGCATTATGTCCAAAATTCTGTTCGATATTAAACATGAAAAGAACATTAGTATACAGTGCAAATCAGGGTGGTGAACATGTTCTTATCAACTAAAAACTTCCAACTAACAAGCATTTGAAGGTAGTCGTAGCAAAATATTATTACACTACCGTTCAAAAGATTGAGGTAAGAGTTCTGGAAAGAAATGAATACTTTTATTCAGCAAGGATACATTTAATAGATTAAAAGTGACAGTAAATTGTGCAAGCAGCACAATTGTTTTCAATATTGGTTATAATAATAAAAATAAAAAGTTTTCTTGAGCATCAAATCTGCATATTAGAATGACTTCTGATGGATCATGTGACATTGAAGACTGAAGTAATGCCTGCTGAAAATTAAAGTGTAAAACAGTTTGTAAAAAATATAACATTTTAAAATATAACTGTTTTACTCTCTTTTTAATCAAATAAATGCAGCCTTGGTGAAGCATGAGAGACTGCTTTAAAAAGCATTTAAATCTTATTAACAGCAGTTTTTGAACAGTAGTGTACATTGATTTAAAATATTCAATCTGAACATTTACAAACAGGAAGTGTGTAGCAGACAGACGATACTGCAGCAGTCTATGAAATGATTTCATAAAATTATTCTTGACTTTAAAGTAAGATTAGTATTAGCATTTTCATTGAATTCAGGAGAAGGACGGCACTAAAAAGTACATGCAGAAGCTTGAGATGATCAGGCATCCAAAATATTTTTCACCCAGAATATTCTCTGTTATAAGAAATGCATATTATTGTTTTGATACGTGGCATACAGTATCAGTTATGTGCTTCTGTTAAATCAAGACATATACGTAGTAGCTCAAAAAGAAATACTTTTTATTGTTGACATTTTTGTAATATTTATAGAGATAATGGTGTGAAGTCCTTCTAAGGGTAATATGTAATCTTATTGGTTGGCAGGTTATTGATCCTTGCAATTTCATTTATCATTGTCTTCTGTTTATCACTTGAATAAGGACAGCTCTGCCTGAAGGACATTACAACTGCTGACAAATTTTATTGCAGCATTCACACATGCAACTATAATCTGTATACAACAATTCAAGGAATTTAACGTTTAAAGGGAAAGAATGATACAGGCCTGAAACAGAACACAAGTGCATAAGATTGAGAGGATTAAGGCTACTAAAAGTATTTAAAATATACTCTTACATGTATGTGTCTTCCATTGCACTCGCATGCATGGTGCAGCTGCTAACATGCTTAATGGCACTGCGCGCTTCCACACATTTAGCTGGTTTTCGCACATGCTTCCTTGCACTAACCTTAAGTGCCTTAGGATGGCTTTAAGATATAATCTGAGTTTTAAAAATGTAGTGCTTATTTATGTTTCATTTTTACCATAATGAATCACAAATACTGCATAACAATATTTTCAAGCACCAACATGCACATTTCCCACACATATATTTGTGAGAAAAATATTTGTCTTACCTTCTTTCACTGTCTTTTAATTGCTTCATTTAATTTTTTGAAGGATCTATTCTGAGAAATGTCAGAAAACAATAAAGGAATATAGAGTGTAACCTGTGCAGATCTTTTAACTTACATCAACACACATTTGAGAATGTAAAATTGCTTTTATTTGTTATGAATGATTACAATTATTCTTAGTTAGCTTTATCAGAGATTATACAATTTAAGATGCTAGTGTACATTTTAGGGTGCATCAAAAATCAGATGTAAGATTTTCACTTTGGCCCTAGCATAGAGTCGTTCCATTTAAGTCAGACACCAAATGTGCCAGCTGAGTGCTGATTACTTTGATGCAGCCAAAACAGCATTATCAGAACACTGTGCAGATGGTTGAGGCAGACCGGAAGCTGAGGCATAACCTATAAGGAAGAAGATTGCTTGATCTTTAGATTGATCTTTAGATACACATTGGTTAATAGTAAAGATAGTGGGTAATTTAAAAATAAATTAAATAAGTAAAAAATTAGGAAGACACCATACCCACAATCGCTCCTGGGCACCAGTGTGTGTGTGTACAGTCGTGGCCAAAAGTTTTGAGAATTACATAAATATTGGAAATTGGAAAAGTTGCTGCTTAAGTTTTTATAATAGCAATTTGCATATACTCCAGAATGTTATGAAGAGTGATCAGATGAATTGCATAGTCCTTCGTCGCCATGAAAATTAACTTAATCCCAAAAAAACCTTTCCACTGCATTTCATTGCTGTCATTAAAGGACCTGCTGAGATCATTTCAGTAATCGTCTTGTTAACTCAGGTGAGAATGTTGACGAGCACAAGGCTGGAGATCATTATGTCAGGCTGATTGGGTTAGAATGGCAGACTTGAAATGTTAAAAGTAGGGTGATGCTTGAAATCATTGTTCTTCCATTGTTAACCATGGTGACCTGCAAAGAAACGCATGCAGCCATCATTGCGTTGCATAAAAATGGCTTCACAGGCAAGGATATTGTGGCTACTAAGATTGCACCTAAATCAACAATTTATAGAATAATCAAGAACTTCAAGGAAAGAGGTTCAATTCTTGTAAAGAAGGCTTCAGGGCATACAAGAAAGTCCAGCAAGCGCCAGGATCATCTCTTAAAGAGGATTCAGCTGCGGGATCGGAGTGCCACCAGTGCAGAGTTTGCTCAGGAATGGCAGCAGGCAGGTGTGAGCGCATCTGCACGCACAGTGAGGCGAAGTCTTCTGGAAGATGGCCTGGTGTCAAGAAGGGCAGCAAAGAAGCCACTTCTCTCCAAAAAAAAACATCAGGGACAGATTGATCTTCTGCAGAAAGTATAGTGAATGGACTGCTGAGGACTGGGGCAAAGTCATATTCTCCGATGAAGCCCCCTTCCCGATTGTTTGGGGCATCTGGAAAAAGGCTTGTCCGGAGAAGAAAAGGTGAGCGCTACCATCAGTCCTGTGTCATGCCAACAGTAAAGCATCCTGACACCATTCATGTGTGGGGTTGCTTCTCATCCAAGGGAGTGGGCTCACTCACAATTCTGCCCAAAAACACAGCCATGAATAAAGAATGGTACCAAAACACCCTCCAACAGCAACTTCTTCCAACAATCCAAAAACAGTTTGGTGAAGAACAATGCATTTTCCAGCACGATGGAGCACCGTGCCATAAGGCAAAAGTGATAACTAAGTGGCTCGGGGACCAGAATGTTGAAATTTTGGGTCCATGGCCTGGAAACTCCCCAGATCTTAATCCCATTGATTGAACTTGTGGTCAATCCTCAAGAGGCGGGTGGACAAACAAAAACCCACTAATTCTGACAAACTCCAAGAAGTGATTATGAAAGAATGGGTTGCCATCAGTCAGGATTTGGCCCAGAAGTTGTTTGAGAGCATGCCCAGTCAAATTGCAGAGGTCCTGAAAAAGAAGGGCCAACACTGCAAATACTGACTCTTTACATAAATGTCATGTAATTGTCGATAAAAGCCTTTGAAACGTATGAAGTGCATGTAATTATATTTCAGTACATCACCGAAACAACTGAAACAAAGATCTAAAAGCAGTTTAGCAGCAAACTTTTTGAAAACTAATATTTATGTAATTCTCAAAACTTTTGGCCACGACTGTACACTTGGATAGGTTTGATAAAGAGCACATGCTGAGTTCCCATACTCGGCTACACATGAAAACAGTTTGACTGTTGTAGAGTATGAAATTACAATAAATTTGTCACATTTTTTATGTTTTACAGTCAAAGAATTCGTGTGTGTCTAATTGTAGGCTATTATAGTTTAAATTTAATGCATATAATCCAATAAAAAATTATGATCCCGTAATAACTATTGTGCATTATTTATTCATGCTTGTTACCATTATATTGTAATAATGTATCAGACTGGTGACATGTTGTCTTTCACTGGTGTAATTTGAAACACTTACTTCTTTGGGGATTTTAATTAGATTGCATTGTTATTATTATTTTTTTTTTTTACTGTAAACATAAAGGGATATTCAAGACAGCAGAGACACACTGACAGAACCCTCTGGAAACTAGCCACCTTTTCACAAAGGCCAGTTCTCTAAACTGACAATATGGATGTGTGTTTCTGACCGAACACTCCTTTAGTATGCTGGTTTCAAAGGAGTAGCTTAATATGTCTATATTTTTACATTGGCGTGCTCAATAAAATATCTAAGGCACATTTCACGAGTTCACGCTTACATATAATTAGCTGAGGTATAGTATGCGTATTTGACGTGCAGTCCGGGGAAGGGCTCCGAGCTCGGGAAGGGTCCAAACCTAGAGTTACTCCCCCTTCCCCGTCTAGTTTTAACTTGAACTCGAAGTGACGAGATGGGGTGGAGGAGGGTGGATAAACCGTCAATGGATAGAATTAAGTCAGCGATATTTATACTATGGTATTGATTACTTGTTTGTGGTCCACCGGTGTTGATTAGGCTAAATATCTGACGTGCTCCTCAGAAAGGAGTTACTTGTTACTAAAACCTAATTTAAAGGGTGTGGCAACCTGCTGCTCAAATGGTGCCACAATCTTTTTATTTTTTTTACAGTGTTTGCCAACTTTATTTACAGTACTTTGTCTAGATTATTGACACGAGCTACGTCTTTTTGATTGAACAACCACTTTCAGCTGGTGGTGATGGGCAGGTCGTAGTTTTAGTCACACAGCGTGATGCATAGGCTATGGGCGTGATTCTTATTTAATCTCACTCTGTGTCCCTCAGATGATCACTAAGGGAGTTGCCTCAATAACGGACCAACAGCTCTAGCATCCGAGGAAAGGAAATATAAGGTAAGGACCGCAACAAACTCACTTGCATCCTGCCAGAACGTTTATATATCTATATAAATATCAAAGACAGTAGAAAGTAACTCCATCGCGTAGCGTCTGGTCCCGGTTACTCAACGCCACCCAAAAATTGATTTGGCCACCTTGACTTCTGAACACGACGCGTTTAAGTGGAATACATTTGATATAAAACACGTTATCAGATTAAATGACGACGTAAAGCCACTTTAATATATATATATATATATTATAAATTTGAAGTCATTTTAATTGCTGAAGCACGAGCGGAATACTTTCCAAAGAAAGTCCCATGAGATCAGTGGCGGTCTTAACATAGAGGCATAGGTAGGCGGCTGCTTGGGGCCCCCTACCAGCGGTCGTAGAAGGGGGGCCCCCAACAAACCTCAAAAAAAATAAAAAAAAGAAAAGGCCCCTTATCATCATGAATGCTTCAAAAGCAAGGTACACTTTATTAATATTCTTAAGAAATACGTTGAAACGTTGAAGTAGTGGTTAAAATGTCCAGTTCATGGTTATCTGTCCCTACACATACACCCCCTGTTTTCACAATGAAATGGACTAGTCCATAACGCTGCGCGGCGCGAAAGATAAACACACAGTCAGTGACAGGAGGACTGAGAAGTTTAAGGTCTTTTCACTCTAGCCGTCAAGATGTATTATATGAAGTCCTTCAGTCAGTAACAAGAATAACAAATCAAGGAGGACAGGTACAATTTATGTGGGTTCCAGCACATGTAGGGGTGAAAGGGAATGAGCAGGTGGATGAATTGGCAAAGAGGGCTTTAAAGAAGGGAAATATAGAAATGCAAATTAAAATAAGTAAAGCAGAGGTCAAAAGTATCATCTGGGAAAAAACTAACCAAATTTGGCAAGAAAGGTGGGACAGAGAGGAGAAAGGAAGGCATTTATATCAAATTCAAAAGAGTGTAAAAATAAATAGGTTAGGTGGTGGGCACAGGAGAGAGGAAACTGTAGTGACAAGGTTAAGGCTGGGGCATGGTGCTTTAAACAGATCACTGAAAATGATAGGAAAACACGAGACAGGCTTGTGTGAGTGGTGTCAGGAAGAGGAGTCAGTGGAGCACATAATTATAAGATGCAGGAGGTATGAGGAACAGAGAGTAACAATGAGGAATAATTTGAGGGAAATAGGGGTGCAGGATTTAACATTAAAAGGAGTGTTGAGCATAGGTGATAGAGCACAGGTTAGGATATTGTTAACTTTCTTAAGGGAAACTGGTTTGTTCAATAGGTTATGAAGATAAAATAGGGATATGGGTAAGTGTGTTGGGTAATGAATGAAAGTGTTTTTTTTTTTTTTTTTTTTTTTTATGTAGAAACTAGATTGTAAGCCTATTGTCTGATTCACACTCCGGAGCAGAAGGGGGCGGTAATGCACCAAAAGCTGGTTGCCAACCGCCGTTAAAAACAAAGAAGAAGAAGAAGAAGGAGGACTGAGAAATACACAGAGACGACGCAAGGCAAATCAAAACGGGAAAATGAAAAGAAGTTACGAAAGCGGGTCAATTAAAAGAAAAAAGCGAAAAGACGCCAATAAATATTTGGCAACGCTGCCAAAGTTGACACACTTTTTTACGGCTGCTAATACAGACTGGAACAACAACATCCAAAGCGCTAACATTACAGCAGCAGCAGCAGCAGCTAACGTTAGCTGTGAAGTGGCGCTAGGTGAGGAGGAGGATAACGCTGACCAAGACAATGAGGACATCACGTTGTTGCTGCCCGCCGTCACCGACAGAGTTATCGAGGTTGACACAGATGAGGTGGAAGAGTTGTCCAGTGATGGCCATTTTGACACCGATGACGGGGATTTGGTGAGTCAACCGCCTAGCCTAGTTCTACTGTTAGTGTAAAAACGGTGAAATTTACGGTAAAAAAAAAAAAAACGGCAGATGTGGCTGATGTATTTTACCATGAAAAAAAAATGGTGGCAACCTTTTATGTTTTACGGGACTTAAATTTACGGGCAAAAAAACAACAACAACAACACAATTTAAAATAACCCTGTGAAATTTACCTTTTTTTTTTAAACTAAGTTAATTGTAGTAGACTTATGATTCTACAGCATGTGATCCATCCGTGTTGTGATAATCTGAAGAATCTGTAAAAAAAATTTGCACAATAAAGGTTTGAACTACTGTATTTTTCAGACATACACAGACATCAAGATTCAGCATATGAATCTCAACAACGGGGATATAAGTGCAGTGCATGATGGGAGCCATCAATCAAAACTCAATCAATATCTCCCAACATGCATTGCAGCATGAATAAATTATGCTGAATTGCCTTAGTATTTTCTTTTATTATTATTATCTGCTTTTATTTTTGCTGTTGTTTTTGTTGCAACTTTTTAGTAACTTGTTTTGTGATGTTCAGAGTTTTATCTGATTATTTTGTTGATTGTCACCGTTGTTGAGATTCATACGCCGATTCTTGATGTCTGTGTTGATCTAGACTAACTCATATAACGTTAGAAGTTTTAATCCTTTTTTGTACATCGTGTGTTTTTAAAGTTCTTCAGATTACCTGTTTGTCACTGCTAGCTTGCATGCGGTAGGGTCACAGAGCTATAATACTCAAAAACATGAAATATTAATTAGTATTAAACATTCCCCATACAATGAAAGATAAGACTCTTTATGAGCTCAGTGAATCAGGCCACTACATGACGATTATGCCATCATCAATAAATAGCCACAATGTTTTTTTACGGTAAAATTTAGTTCAATGCCATTAAACATAAATGTTTCTAAAGTATTTTTTACGGTAAAGTATTGGCAACCACAGCTTCCAGTTTTATACCTTAAATTTTATTTTTATTTTTACGGTAAGGTACGGTAAATGCAATGGTAAGTTTATGGTATTTTTTTTTAACAGTGTTCTTCCAAAATCTGTACATTTAACAGTATTTTACAGTAAAATTACATGAAATGTCCTGTGAGAGCTATTACAGTTTTTCACTGTAAGGGTACATACTGTTAAGCAATTAATTAACATACTGTTAAGCATTTCCGTTGCTTTTTTACAGTTTTTTACTGTTAAAATTACAATTCTTTTTTTTACAGTGTAGTAATAGCCCTAGCTGTGCTAATCCTGCTGCCACCAACCAAAGCACTGTGGGCTTGCTGACAGATGACCCGGCTCTCTGGCCTAAGAAGCTCACAGCCGAGGAGAGATGTGCGATCGTTCGCAAAGGTCCCATACAAGCCGGTGTAGAATTCCCCAAAAATCAAGAGGGGCGGAGATTTACCAGTAATAATTACTGCATCCAAATGAAGAACGGGGAGAAGATTAATAGGACGTGGCTTATCTACAGTGAATCAGGGGACTGTGTTATGTGCTTTTGTTGCCGACTTTTTGGAGAGGGGAACACACATTTAAGTTCAGATGGTTTTAACAATTGGAGAAACCTCGGAGCTCACCTGAAACAGCATGAGAGGTCCGCTGAACATGTGTCTCATATGGAGTCCTGGCACACACTTACCCAAAGACTTCAGACAGGCACAGCCATTGATCAGCTGAACCAAAATGCAATGATGGCAGAAATTGAGAGATGGAGAAATATTTTAAAAAGATTGCTTGCCATAATTACCCATCTAGCTGAGCGAAATCTTGCTTTCCGTGGGCATACGGAGAAATTATATGAGCATGGCAATGGAAACTTCCTAGGACAAGTACAGCTGATGGCAAAATTTGACCCATTCATGAAAGAACATTTAAGAAGAATCCAAGAAAAAGAGCTGTCAGACACTTATTTGAGTAAGCACATCCAGAATGAATTGATATCACATGTGGCAAAGAGCACCCTTGATGCCATTGTTGAAAAAGTGAAGAGGGCCAAATATTATGCAGTCATAATGGATTGCACACCTGACATCAGCCACAATGAACAGCTGTCTGTGGTCCTGCGCCTAGTTAATTGCGAGCTGCACAAAGACGTGTCCATCCACGAGCATTTTGTAGGCTTTCTTTTGGCAGAGGACACAACTGGCAAAGGCCTACTCGAACTTTTTCTTGGACATCTGGAAACACTGCACCTGGATATCTCTGACTGCCGTGGTCAATCTTATGATAACGGCAGTAACATGCAGGGAAAGAAGCAGGGGGTACAAAAGAGGGTCCTTGACCTCAACTCCAAAGCCCTCTGTGTCCCGTGTGGAAGTCACACACTGAACCTGGTCATTGGGGATGCTGCCAAATCATCCACAATATCCCTCAACTTCTATGGTGTGTTACAGAGACTCTACAATCTTTTTAGTGGCTCTGTTCAGCGGTGGGCCATTCTCCAGGCGAATGTGAAGGATTTTACCATCAAGGCCTTGTCAACCACCAGATGGGAATGCCGTGTGGAGGCTGTAAAAGCTGTACGGTATCAGCTTCCAGAAATTTTGAATGCCCTGGAGGCTTTACATGACTTTGCCATAGAAAAGAGTGATTCAGAGTGTGCATCCAGTGCTTCAAGCCTCTGCCGGGAACTGAAGAAATGGCCATTTATGGTAAGTTGTGTGGTGTGGTACAATGTATTGTACGTTATCAACAAAGTTAGTAAGATCCTACAGGGCCCCAAAGTGAGCATTGAGACCATGAAGAGGGAAATCTCTGCAGTCATAGACTTCCTCCAAGATTTCAGGGAGCACGGATTCAATGCCGCCAAAATAGATGCCAGGGAAATTGCAGAGAAGATGGAGGTGGAGATGATCTGGGCAGACATTCGGCAGAAAAAAACAAAAAGGCAGTTTGACTATGAGGGCACAGAGGAGACTACTTCAACTGCAGAGGAACGTTTCAGAAGAGAGTTCTTCTTACACCTAGTTGATACTGCCCTGGTCAAGACTAGGGAGAGATTCTCCTACATGGAGAACTTCTTTAAGTTGTATGGATTTCTCTACTCCACTGATATAATGAAAAGCACCATACAGGCAGGCAATCTAGATGAATGCTGCAACAGGTTTGAGAAGGCAATGGAGGATGTGGATGCAGGGGACCTAAAAATGGAAATTACAGGTGCTGTTAAGTCTTTCCCCCCACACATCTCATCACCATTGGAAGTTCTTAACTACATATACAAAGAGAATCTCCTAGATCTGTATCCAAATCTTAGCATAGCCCTGCGGCTCTTGCTTACTCTTCCTGTTACAGTTGCATCAGGTGAGAGAAGTTTCTCTACATTGAAACGACTGAAAACATATCTGCGCTCATCTATGTCCCAAGAAAGACTGTCATCCCTGGCTGTCATTTCCATCGAACATGACATAGTGGAAACTGTTGATACAGACTCCATAGTTAGAAAATTTGCTGAGGCCACTTACTCACTCACTCAGACACTCACTCACTGACACTCGCTCACTCAGACACTCACTCACTTACTCAAAGACACTCACTCACTCACTCACTCACACACTCGCTCACTCAGACACTCACACTCACTCACTCAGACACTCACAGACACTCACTCACTCAGACACTCACTCACTCACTCACTCAGACACTCACAGTCACTCACTCAGACACTCACAGACACTCACTCACAGACACTCACTCAGAAACTCACAGACACTCACTCACTCACTCAGACACTCACAGACACTCACTCACTCAGACACTCACTCACTCACTCACTCAGACACTCACAGTCACTCACTCAGACACTCACAGACACTCACTCACAGACACTCACTCAGAAACTCACAGACACTCACTCACTCACTCACTCAGACACTCACTCAGACACTCACAGACACTCACTCACAGACACTCACTCAGAAACTCACAGACACTCACTCACTCAGACACTCACTCAGACACTCACAGACACTCACTCACTCAGACACTCACTCACTCAGACACTCACAGACACTCACTCACTCAGACACTCACAGACACTCACTCACTCAGACACTCACTCAGAAACTCACAGACACTCACTCACTCAGACACTCACAGACACTCACTCACTCACAGACACTCACTCACAGACACTCACAGACACTCACTCACAGACACTCACAGACACTCACTCAGACACTCACAGACACTCACTCACAGACACTCACTCAGAAACTCACAGACACTCACTCACTCAGACACTCACACTCACTCACAGACACTCACTCACTCAGACACTCACACTCACTCACAGACACTCACTCACTCAGACACTCACAGACACTCACTCAGACACTCACACTCACTCACAGACACTCACTCACTCAGACACTCACACTCACTCACAGACACTCACTCACTCAGACACTCACACTCACTCACAGACACTCACTCACTCACTCACTCAGACACTCACACTCACTCACAGACACTCACTCACTCACTCAGACAATGACACACACACACACACACACTTTCTGTCATACCCTGTATCCTGTACATGGGTCTGCTTATGCAATGGCAATTGCAACTTCAGCCCTCTCTCTCTCACACACACACACACACTATTATGTATATCATGTATATCATGTACATAGGTTTGTTTGTAGAATGTTTGAAATGTTCAATCTCAAATGTAATGTCAATTCACTTACAATATCCTGTATCTTGTACATGGGTTTGTTTGCAGAATGCAATATTTGCTAAGTATATGGCTGTTTGTGGGGGTTTACCCTTACTACTTGTCTTGCTGGTTATGTTAATTTGCTCTTATAAAAAATAATAAACAGTGCTGGTTTTCCTGGCATTTTGGCAAATTTTGTTATCTGTTATCTGTTGGGTTCAATCGTGACTATTAGTTTGTGTAGTGCTACACTTTGTGTGGTCTCTGCTTTCCATCTTCATTTTGGAGTAAAGAAGTGTATGCAGGGTTCAAAGGGGAAGTTTTTTTTTTCTCCTCTTCAAACTTCACTTCCCCGTAGATTAGCTTTACCTGCCTATCCACAATTCAGTCTTTTTTTTTTTTTTCGCTCTTTTTTAAAAATCGGATGGGGGGGCCCCATACATACCTTCGCCTTGGGCCCCCAATTTGCTAAATCCGCCACTGCATGAGATGTAATTTCAAAAGAATCTTCACAAATTCAATCTTGCCTGACAGAGATTCGCGGGGCCTTGTGGGGAATTTTTCACACATCAGTCAGTCATCTCTAAGGGGTTTCTGAGTGAACGCTGTGTGGGGTTTAGGTGGAGTCCATGTATCCGAGTTCTTTTGTTACAATAATACTTTTTTGTAAAAAAAAAACAATTAATAACATGCATGCAGGTGAACACTTACTAACTCGAAGTCCTGAAAAGTCATTAATGCTCATGCATTTAGGCAGCCTACAAATAGTATACACTATGAGGTGATCCGTATTAATTTATTGTGTTGTGTCTTGTATTTGTTCTCCAGGTTCTTCTGTGTGCACATGCAGTATACTGCGGTCAGGATGATGTACTATACTGTCTTTGCCACCTTTTTCTTGTTGGGTAATTTCATTGTACATCTTTTTCGTTTTTACATCATGAATATCTGAGTATGATGTTAATTGACAATTTTATTCCATGAAAATACACAGGACAGATATCACGGTCTAATCTACTGCAAATTAGGCCATTCAAGTATTGTACTGGTTTTAAACGACTCAAACTTGAGGCTAGTTGGTGTTATAATTTTCTAGGTGCTGCTTCTTCCCAGACTTCCCTTCAGCTTTCAGCTTGTTTGACTAAGGAGCAAAACCTGGAGATGGCCTGTGCATATCCAGTTCCAGACCCCATGATAAAGAAGACTTGCGACTACATGACAGAGAATATGTTGGTTGGCTCTACTAACATCAGCAGTACTCCAGACAACACTTTCAAAAATCGTGCCAATGTCTCCATAACGGATAACATTTGTAAGCTGTATTTGAAAGGTTTCTCAAATGACAAACCCAAAAACTACACCTGCTTCATCAAACAAACTGCTCCAGTTGTCATACTGTCAGCCTCTGCACTCGTGGACAAGAGTGAGACAACATTACTTTAACATTTATTACGTCTTGATTTTCTCTTAAATAAAATCGCATCGCATATTTATATACTGACTAAGATTTTGCAATTGCACTGGTAAATGAATTATGCTTACAGTGGAATGCAAACGTTTGGGAACCCCTTTCAGAATCTGTGTAAATATGAATTTTCAAAAAAATAAGAGATCATACTAAATGCATGTTATTTTTTTATTTAGTACTGTCCTGAGTAAGATATTTACATAAAAGCTGTTTACATTTAGTCCACAACTAAAATTATTAAAATAACCCCATTCAAAAGTTTGGGAACCCTTGGTTCTTAATGCTGTGTGTGGTTACCTGGAAGATCCACACCTGTTTTTCTGTTTTGTAATGGTTATGCATGAGTCCCTTGTTTGTTCTGAACAGTTAAACTGAGAACTGCAGTCCTGCAGATTCTTCAGTTTTCCAACATCTTTGCATATTTGAACCCTTTCCAGCAGTGACTGTATGATTTGAGATCCATTTTTTTTGACACTGAGGACAATGGAGGGACTCAAACAGAACTATTAAAAAAGGTTCAAACATTCACTGTTGCTCCAGAAGGAAACAAGATGCATTAAGAGCTGGGGGGGTGAAAACATTTGAAGATCAAGGTAAATTGCACTTTAATTTGTGTTCTGGGAAACATAGAACTATCTTCTGTTGCTTACGAAGGGCAGAACTAAATGGAAAATATATATTTCAACAAAATAATCTTCATTGTGTTGTGGACTAAATGTAAAAATCTTTTATGTACAATATCTTATTCAGGACAGTACTAAATAAAAAATAACATGCATTTAGTGTGATCTCTCTTTTTTTTTTTTAATTATTCACATTTTCACAGATTCTGCAAGGGGCTCCCACACTTTCGCATGTCACTGTATCAACTTAATTGCTTGGAATTGGCAAGGAAGCATACTTATTTATTTGTTTATGTGCATTTTTTATTCATGACTTTTGTTGTAATGAATCAGTGACTGACAGATGTTGATCGGGCTGCTATGTTTGTTTTCTTTCCAGGTAATCTTCAGACCTGTTCTGGCTGGTCTGTCATGCAGCACAGTGGAGCAGCGCTACTGCTAGCTTTCCTCACTTTCCCACTTTTGTCAGAGCTTCTCTGAGTGTAGAATGAATCTCTCGGTACAACACCACTTGCTTAAAAACAAATTATAAATCATCTAGCTTGTACTACATCACAAATAATAGTCAATGAAATCTGTGTGTTTGTCCCTCAGAAATTATGAGAGACTAACAGATATTTAGATGAGAGATCCTTCAATTACAATATGTTTATGCACTGGTTTGGGTGATGCTAATGTCATTAACACTGTCATGGCATGAATGTCTCTTAAAATGCCATGTAAAAAATTGTACCTTTGATGTGGGATTGTGTTTTATAAAGTTTAAGTGAACCCACTGTATGGCATTGTTTAAAGTATGAATTCTAAAATAAAATTAAGGTTGTATTCGTATTGGGATCATGTGTTGGTGTGATTAAAGATGTCCTATTTTAGCAGGTTTGTTTCTCAGTTATAAACGTGCCATAACCCTTCTTCAGGACACAAAAATAAATTTGATAGCGCTGTTTTGTATGGCGCCCTCTAGTGGCTAACATTAAAATCTATAAAGTCTGCTGCCCATGCGCAGAAAGGATATGTCGCTTTGACGTTTGCTGCTAACCAAAAACAGGTATTTCACAATTAAATTAACTAGGAAATATTTTTTTTGGGGGGGGGCGATAATACGGATTAGTCATTGGTACAAACTCTTTTTCATAGCTCGAATGATAAAGGCTGCTTTGTTTCAGTTCTTGTTTTGCTTCTTGCCAAGTTAGTCGCTATGTGTAGCTTTGCGGGCGGTTTCTCAACACATCGGTGAGATGGGACTTTTTTTTTTTTTAGACAAAAGCTTCGTTTCACTGTTGGACCATTTTAAGAGCAGAATATACGCAAGTCCAGCTTTGCAAGGTTTATGTATCAAATGTGCTCCTTTGCTTTCCTCTTGTTACTGGCTATTGTTTTTGTTTTGTTTTTGCAGTGAATGTGTACGTTTGAGGACCCCTAAGCTGAAGCCCAGACACTAATTTTCTTAAAAATATGCAGTGAGTTCCACTTTTAGTGTCATCCTCGAGTCATGCTATCGTGCTGTTGAAATCTGTACTCCTACAGTGTCATCTGAAATGATTTTATATCATCTGAAAAAGCAAGAGTGTTAATGTAGATAATATGCATTTGTGATTTTAAACAAGCTTTTTAAATATATTGTGATATAAATATTTCTTAATAAGTATAGTTATCTAGCATTGTAATTATACTTTTCTTAATAATTATTTATGCATTTTTGTTTCCTTTGTTTAGAGAACCCAAAAGTTATGATCCTGATGGTTCTCCCATACTGCAAGACGGTGCGATGTTTAAACTGAGCTGTTCATAAGTTCCTTTGTCATTCTGGGTCATAGTGTGTTTAGGGAAATAAACAATACAAAAATGCTTGGGTGGCAGTCAAGTCTTTAGTTTCAGTTTAGTTGTGACAGCTTACCACTTGTTAGCACCATCTAGTGCTATATACATTACATGTACCTGCACACCAACCTTCAAACAAACTTACAATTTTCTCTAGTAAGACAAAAACCATCAGTAGATACACTCAATAGGGTCCTCTTTTCTAAATTGCTTAAAATGCATGGGTCTTGGTTTTATTTTCCTATTGTTTTCATACTTGCTAAGGGTTAAGACTGAAAAGACCAATACCGTGCAGGCATTGTACATGATTGACCAATCGTAACATGCAAGAAGGAGCAAAGAATGGTCAAAGCAATGCAAATACACATATAATGTATAAGGACTGTAAAGAGCATGTCAATAGGGGAAAAAGCCGAAGCCCTGACATTTTAGGCCATTTAGAAATCCCAGCCAGGACATGATCGGAAAAGTCATGATGATGATGATCACCCTTACATTCAACGTCAGTGAGATCAAATACTTGACTGCTCATCTGAATCAAAAAAAGCCCAAAACCAGATAACTTCATGTTTAAATTGAGATGATAGATTTCTATCCAGTTTTTTAGGAGTTCCCAAACAATAACCTGTATGAACTGCTTTACCAGGAGCTGCTGAAACAGCAGATGACCCACTGGCTGTCGCAGCAATCCAGTCCGCTGCCACATTCTCCACAGATCAGCAAATCAAGTATCATCTTGTAAAAACGGAAGGAACAGAGGGGCAGGTATGTGGCACATGTTTGCATAGTAAATCTAGATCATGACACATGATTAAACCCTTGACCTCTATGGTTCAGGTAACATACCGGGTCATCCACCTGGCTGACGGGCAGCTAGGAGGACAGGCAGATGGGACTGCAGCAGTCAGTGTGGTGACTGGGTTTCCTGCAGCATCACAGGCAGCAATGCCACCTGTAACCCAGGTATTACTTGTTTCTAACAGCAATAGAAATTTGCTTTTTAGAAAAGTTAGAAAAGTTTTTTATATCAAAGAGGTGGTTGTGTCAGTAGAGGCTTGCATGCATTTATTTATAGTCTGTAATCTCTCAGTCTGAGAATCTAGAGGGAGAGACGTCTGAAACTCAGTACTACTATCCTGCCACCATCTCTGACACAAATGCCGGCACCATGGTAACCAATCTCCACACAGCTGATTCGGTACTATCTCAACCAGCCCCTTCAGGTAATGCCAAATTACATTTACACTACCATTTAAACTCTACAGCTTAGAAAGGATACATTATATTTGATCAAAAGTGACAGTGAAGACACTTATAATGTTAAAAAATGTTAAGACATTTCTTTCAAATAAAGGTTGTTCTTCTGAAGTTTCTATTCATTAAAGAATCCTAGAAAAAAAGTGGCATGGTTTCAATATTAGATGGCATAACTGTTTTCAACACTGATAATAATTAGAAATCCGGATGATTTCTGAATGATCATCATGTGACAATGAGGACTGGAGTAATGGCTGCTGAAAATTCAGCTTTGCATCACAGAAATACATTACATTTGAAAAAACAATATTACGATTGAAAACAGTTATTTTAAATTGTAATCGTATTTCACATGTTTACTGTTTACAATGTATCAAATAAATGCCATTGTGAGACTTCTTTCAAATTATTAAAAATATAATATATAATAAATATATATTGTTCCTTACAAAGTGTATCATTATTATATACAGCTTAAAGTTGAAAGTTAGTCGCTTTTCCTTTTTGTATGTCGAATGATGCAATTATATCAACAGTATGTAGTTTTTAGAATAATTTGCCTTTATTCCTTTTCTTGCAGGTCAACTCTATGTAATGATGTCGCCTCAGGACGTTCTAGCCTCAACACAGCAGAGGTTGTCATCTCATATAACATACATAAAGCCACATGTCCAATCAGTAATCTGCTTATTTTCAACTTCTTTAACAAATCCTATATTCTTCACAGTAAGTCAGGAACACCGCGTGCTTCCAGGGATAACAAGCGGAGGGTTCAGCACAACGAAGGTTATTCTGTGTTTTGTTTTAAATCAGCAGCTCCACCTCATTATCAAATCTAGGAGTGCGACGGTTCTCAGTAAAAGACCGAACCGTACCGTTCGCCACCCTCAGATCGATACGCATTTGTACTGCAATTAATCTTAGTTCTAACAAAGGATACGGATATGTTTTGGTGAAAAAACAAAGCTAAAAATACATATTTGGAGTAACAGCTTTCGCTATAGCAGAGCACAGGTTTTGCTGTCTCGTGTCTGCATCCCTGCATCTTTCTGCATCCAAACGTTACAGGGCGCTGTCGACTACAGGAGCAAAGCACAGCAGAAGAGTTTATCTCCATCCAGCGCGGGCAGTGTAAACAAATAGACTAACATTTATAAGCATTTAGTGGAATTATCTTTTACATTTTGCTGTTGCGTAATGTTGTTATGAACAAATATATGAATACGTTTTTGGATCTATAGATTCATTTATGATTTGAGCTTCATCCTGTGTGATCAGCTTCACTGCAGCCATAAGAAGCTTTAGGCAATCGGACTATTACTTTAATTTCTAATGGATTTGACATTATATAAATAAGCTCTTGTTTCTGTTTCTTAAACAATTTCTTTTTCATCAGCAATCAAGTCTTAAAGGGTTACTCCACCCCAAAATGAAATTTTTGTCATTAATCACTTACCGCCATGTCGTTCCAAACCCGTAAAAGCTTTGTTCATCTTCGGAACACAATTTAAGATATTTTGGATGAAAACGAGAAGCTTGTGACTGTCCCATAGATTAAATTACACTGTCAAGGTCCAGAAAAATATGAAAAGCATCCTCAGAATAGTTCGTCTGCCATCAGTGGTTCAACCGTAACATTATGAAGCGATCACAATACTTTTTGTACATGAATAAAACAAATTCATATTTGGATATTTCATCCAAAATATATTTAATTGTGTTCTGAAGACGAACATAGCTTTTACAGATTTGGAGCAACATGGGGGTAAGTGATTGACAAAATTTTCATTTTGGGGTGGAGTAACCCTTGAATTAAAATACTTCATAGGCGTGCATGATGGAGCGCATCAGAAAGGAGTGCAATTATGTTAACTGAAACATGTACTTTATCATATGCTATATTTGTTGTCAGACATCAAATTTGTTGTATTCCTTTTAAGAACATTAATTGTAATGAGATTATAATTTTGTGCTTTTGTTTCTATTTATTATCTATAATTATCTTTTATTTTCATAATTAAAACACTTATGGCAAATTAATTAATTATATATATATTTTTTTTTTGTTAGCAAATGGTAGATTATTCTTGTGGAAATTTCTAATACCACTAATACTCCCCGTTACTTCCCATACCGAAATGTATCGAAACGGTGACCCCAAAACCGCAATACATACCCAACCGTAAGAAACTTGAATCATTACACCACTAATCCAATCCCTTCTTGCTTTATTTTAAATTAGACTGAAAAAGATCTTCAAATGAGTCATTGAGTTCTGTCTGAATGTAAGCATTTTTTCCCCTCAGTGGAACGCAGACGGAGGGACAAGATCAACAACTGGATTGTCCAGCTCTCCAAAACAATCCCTGACTGCAGTGTGGATGCCACCAAGAATGGTCAAGTAAGTTTAGTTTGCACAAGCCACCAGCAATGTCCAGTTTAAACATTTTATTCAAAGGTTTAATATAGAGCATTTCTGTAGTATAAAGTGGATACTGTAAGAGTTTATTAATATTTTGAATTAGTTTTTATTTTTACTATTTTATCTTTAGATTTTTATTTATTTTAGTGCTCATTTAAATTTTTTAGTCTTATTAATTTTGTGTTTGTCATTTTTATGTTTTGTCTTTATAGATTAATTGTTTAATGTTTTACTTTTAGTTATATTTGTATTTCTAAAAGTTTTAGTTAAACTAAATGAAAATTAGAAATGTTGCCTCAAATTATCTTCTGCTCTTCTTTGTAGAGTAAAGGTTGGATCTTATCGAAAGCATGTGACTATATTCAAGAGTTGCGTCAGAGCAATTCGCGACTGGAAGAGGAACTAAATGCTGTGGATAGACTAAGGATGGACAATCAGCTTCTCAAACAAGAGGTATCTCAGCTGCCACAGGAAGACACTTCAAATAAAAGAACTTTTAGTTATGCATTCATTTGATAAAACTTACATTGTAAGCATATTTTCAGAATCAAATACTTTAATGAACAGTACAGGATCACTACCAGCTACCAAAGCTTCCACTGTAACCACAACAACTGCTGCTACTGCTGCTAATAGTATTTCTGAAGTCATGCATCTATCAGTTCTGCACATTTTTATGTTGGTGTGAATGTTTTAAAGAAACTGGACAACACTGTTTCATTTGCTCATACAGTCGGTCTGTCTCTTTCTTATGTCTCGCCTCCACCTACACACACAGATGGAAGAGTGGAAATCAAAAAATCAGATGATCAGAATGCAGTTAAGACAGCACGGCATAGTGGCAGCATCAGTGGACCCTAAGTGAAGAATTGCAGATCAACTATAAGCTTTTCCTGCTGTGGTCTTGTCATTGATTATGTTTATCCAGGTTTAAATTGACATTTAAGAAGTCATTCTTACAGTGTACAATCCCACATTTCTCTTTGTCTCCTTCACTGTTCACTTCACACACAGCCTTTGATTGTTTCAGATTGTTTCCAGAGAGATCTGGTATTTTAACTGCACTGAAACTGTGTATAATTGTCAGATCTGTATATTTGTAGATCTGTGTCTGAAGAATGATTATACTTTTTAGGACTGCTGTGATGGTGTTTCAGATATGTTATTTTTTATTATTTGTTTATTGAAATGTGTTTACAGCTTGGTAACCTTAATTTGTTTCTTTAGAAAAATTTTATTGTTTTATTTCTTTTCAGTCAGAAGTTGTTCTTGAAACTATTTGTTACGCAATGCCTTGACAATCAATTTGGGCCAAAACACCAGCTTTAAAGTTTGGTCATTTATATATTGCAATTATGAAATGTACACATCCCAGTAAATTTACACAATGTTTTTACGTAACATTGAACAAATCTTTATTGAACCTCATAGAAAAGTTCAATTAAATTTTGATGTCAATTTAAATGGTAACACTGGTAGGTTTATTGATTTATTTAACTAAAATCACAAGTGCACAGATTCAGTGAAACTGAATTATTATTTTAAATACTAAAAATATAAAAAATAAGCCATTACAAATGATTAATAAACAATTTGAACTAATTTGAACCTCAGATTTTATGTTGATATAGCAGTTCACATATACTATTAACAAGTTTGGCTTGAGCAAACCATACACAGAGCTCCTATATGTGAAGAAGTCTTGAATATATGCATGCAAATTCATACTTAAAAGTATTTTTATTTCAATAATGCAAGTAAAAATATTTCAGGTTAAATACAAAGGCTTGTATAATGCAAACAAATTATGAATAAGAAAACTAATGGATACAATAGGTGCCTTTTGGTTACTAAATAAAAGCCCGAATTTGTGAATTAAACAGCACTGTTTGGAAACTTTGGAATTTGTAAAGTTAATGTCATATTTTAATTTCAATCTACATTATGAAAAAATACACATATTTAAATCATTGTAGGCCTACACAGACTAATCAGCCTGTGGTCCTATAAGTCTTGCAAGTTGTGAGGTGGGAACTCATTGGATCTGATTTTTTTTTGGTCCAGCACACCATACATGCTTATCATACTACTATCACACACACAACTGTTGGTACCATGGTAACGCTAGTTACTTACGTAACTGGTTCTGTGAATTCTGGATGACAGAAAAAAAAAACTAGTGGATAATCACAATGTCAGTTAGATAGATCGAGAAAATATGTCAACAAGGTCACGTCGTGTTGCAGACCGAGTCACATGGATATAAACTTCAGTGCTCAGCAGTGGAATGCTTCTTGCGCATTTTGAGTGACAAAGAACCCTGGTATGGGATTATAATCCAGCCAAATGTATTGCAGTCACAGAGCTAAAAATAACAAGCAAAGATCAAATATTTAAAAACACGTGTAAAATAATAACGCACAAAACCGAAAAACAAATGCAGTTTTTTTAAATAACAAAAAGCGCAGTCATGGATCGAAAAATAATAAGCGTAAATCAAAAATGTAAACGCATTTAAAATTATATTGCACAAAACTGAAACATGAATTCAAAATTTTCCAAATCTCAAACAAAATCAGGTTTCCTGCTCATATGTAATTTTTTGTGTGCTTGTGGTTTTTTCCCCTTTGCTCTTGTTTCCACGTTCTGCTCTTGCGTTTCTAAAAGTTGCAGTTTGAGTTTCATGTAAATCAGGGTAGACTTCAGCATCACCATTGGCCCGCAAATTCTAGATTGACAGCTGCGCCTCTAGCCAATCAGTTCAAGGGGGAGTTGACGACGTCACTCCAATGCGACTCGTGGCTGCTGTAGCAGGTGTGTGTGTGTGTGTGTGTGTGTGTGTGTGTGTGTGTGTGTGTGTGTGTGTGTGTGAAGTAGAGGGTGATGGTGACACGGGAGTGGATTTTCAAATCTCTCCCGTCCCACTACCGCAAAAAAAGATAATGGACAGCCTGGATAAAAATGTAAGTACATATATTTCAACTGTACCTTTCTCATAAACATTATGATCATTTACTTTCTTGCAGTTTATCTTGTCCTGTATAGCTTTTATTAGTGCTGCAAAATATTGAAGACAAAAGTTAAATGTAATATAATATAATTAATTAATTAATTAATTAAAATGACTTATTTTTGACTTTCTAGTCAATAATTTTATCCCTTTTTTTATTTTAGAGATCTATGAATATGCAAAATGCCATGTTTATTCAGTGTATAGTATTTGATCTAATTATCTCAGGTAGTTTAAATAGTTCATGCAAAAATACAAATTCTGTTATCATATACTCACACTCATGTTGTTTCAAACCTGTATGAATTTGAAGTCAATGGGACCAGTTAACTTTTCGGTTACTGACATTCTTCAAAATATCTTGCTTTGTGTTCAGCAGAAGAAATTCATACAGGTTTGAAACAACACGAGTGTTGTATAGGACAACATGTATGAGCTATGGTATAGGACCAGAGCCGGCCCTAGACCTTTGGGGGCCCTAAGCAAAATTCGGTTGGAGGCCCCTTTGACCGTTTTAAGTAAGGCCTAAAGAAAAGCAATGACTACCTTATAACTATACTGTACATATTATATCTACTATGTTATTTTTTAATTTTTGAGTCTATTAAATTATGTTTAAATTATTCTATGTATGCTGTATGTTAATTATCTTTTTTACGCTGCTGGTCCTGAGTAAGTATTTTGTTCTTATGTGGCAACATGTACAGAATGACAATAAAAGACCTTGAGTTCTTGAGTTGAGTTCCATGTTTGATGTTTAAAAGGAAAATTATGATACCACTGAGCTGAATGGCAGTGCAGTTCAACGAACACACACTGATGAACTTGCTGAATAAGAAGACTGATAAAGTGATTTTCACTGACCTTCAAAGAAACATTTTTAATTGACACCAGAGTTTAAGAGGCACAAACAACAGCCTATATATAATTTAAATGAAATCGAGCAAATAGAATAACATTTAAATAAAATATTATATATAATAATAAATAGAACATTTAAATGTTTGAATTTTTCAAATAAACAAAATTAACAATAACATCTAAAACACCACAAACAAGATTAATAGTAACAATAATAAGAATTAGGTAATATTTCAATAGAACTATTAAAATCCATATTTGTGCAGAATGATGTGCTCAAAGCAACATGGAGTCACAGTGTGCAGCGCTGCGCTGCTCAAGTGCGCATTTAAAAGTTCACGGCACAAAGCGAAGAAATGTCGAGTTCACAAATCCTAATGTATATCTGTCCAACAGTTTATTGATCATTTGTTTCTTCACAGTTTTAAATTCCAGTTATTGTGCGTTTGATGCCGATTCATACTCCTTGTGATGTGTGTGATCTAACAGGCAGACGGTAGCGAGTCGTTTAAAAACAGCAACAAACATAAAATACAAATACACAAAATAAAGTCATTTTATACAAATCCACAGCCTTTTATCTAGAGATCAAGCATTATAATGTACATATATCATATGATATATTGGAGAGAGTTTTACCGTGCACGAGACGCGCCCTTTTTGAATAACGTTTATGAATGGAGAATGATTGACGAGGAAAAACGAGTAAACTTTAATTTAATGATGTAAATAGTAGGCCTGTAGTGATAGTCGATAAATCAATTAATCGCACTATAAAAAAAATGAGCTCGATAATTCGGCCGCGATCATTTCTTTTTTCAATTTTTATTTAAGAAATGTAACATGTCACGATGTGTGGTCAGTCTGGAGCGCAGCCTGTGGACAGCCCGTGGCAGACACACCCTTTCCGATGGCAAAGTTGTCCCAGGAATAAAGAGATAACGACTTCACTTGTCTCCATTGAATCCAATGGGGTCGCTGTGTCCATTTCTTTTACTGTCTATGGTGTCAACGCGCCCAGTGAGTTCACACACACACACACACACACACACACACACACACACACACACACACACACACTTTCTTTCCAAAGCGCTCGGGCAGTTGCGCTCAGGGGCGGATGGCCATCTGGATGAGTGAGCCGATCGCGCGGCCGTGGCCGATATGTTTTGTTTGCATGAGTGTTTTGCCCTCCCTCCCTGTTTAGTTTGGTCTACTCCATTGCGTATCTTGAAACACACCCCCTTTAACGTCGTCTATTTTACAGAGAGAGAGAGAGAGAGAGACAGATTTATCCGGTACAGCGAATTTCTCTGAGCAGCAGGCCACTGTATACGTTCACTTAAAACATAACCGACTGTGTTTACGAGAATACTTGCAGAAACAATTATTTTTAGAGTGACTCTAGGGGGCCCTCTGCTGGCTACGGGGCCCTTTGCAATTGCAAGGGTCGCTTAGTGGCTTGGCCGGCTCTGTATAGGACAATGTAATATATCAGCAATAGCACTCTTTGGACTGTAATTGTTTCCCTTGGGGACATCTTAAAAATTAATTTTCATTAACTCTCAGTGATAAAATCAATGCATTTGGATGATAATTTATTCACACTGGAGAAGAAAAAATCATATATTAGCCTCGTAAATGTTAACATTTCCTTACATCCCCATGAAAAATAACTATACAAAATAAATTTTATTTAGAGATATGTTAGAGAATGATTTAGAGATATTCTCAAAGTGATTGAAATGTGTATTCGAGCACCACTTGTCATGAAGGTAGAACTTAACAATAATACTGTCACAGTGTCTGGGTTGTGTTCCCTGGGTTTCCACTAGGTGTCCTCAGTTCCCACAGTGTTATCATTGATCACTTCCTGACTCCTTATTTGGTCACCTTCCTCCTTGTTTAGTTAATTGATTGTTCCCCACCTGTCTCCTGTTTCCCCATCATCCTTTTGTGTATTTATACCTGGTCTGTCTGAGTCTTAGTCACGGAGTCCTTGTTAAATGTTAATTCATGTCCGTCAATGCCTTGCCTTGCCTTGCCTTGCCTTGCCTTGCCTTGCCTTGCCTTGCCTTGCCTTGCCTTGCCTTGCCTTGCCTTGCCTTGCCTTGCCTTGTTTATGTTATGTTTGGATTTACCGGTTTTGACCCTGCCTGGACTGTTTAACCCTTTGGATTTGCCCTTTAATAAAGTCACATACCTGCACTTGGTTCTCTCTCCTGTGTTCTCTGTAACACCGATCGTGACAAATACTCAAGTTGTGTTCAAGTCTTTGAGCTTCAGTGTTGTATGCGTGAAAGCACATTTTGAAGTTTGTTGTTTTTTTAAGACAGCACACAGTTTCCGAAGAAGAACTGATCAGGGGCATGACTGTAGGAATCATCACAATGGTGGAAGATGTGACAGACCCCATTCCATGCGACTCTAATGATGTGGCCCTTGTTACAGAGGAAGTTGTTGTTCTGCAAGGACTTGGTGACATACCAAATGTGTATGTGAACATGATGAGATTGCTTTATGCTCTTAACATAAACTACCCAAAAAACCTCAAATACACTTTGAGGTAATTCAGCGGCTGCTGATGAACATTGGAGCGTATACTGTATGTGCAGTGCAAGAGTGCATTCCCTTAAAAATACATTGTTAAAGATGTTGTTGAGGTAAGGTGTTGTGTATTCCTACCAAAGGCCTGTGTTTGTTGAATATTTTACAGTTTTTCTTTTCTAAGTTCTTTGTATCGATGACCTGACATCTATTTTCAACCAGATTTCATGTTTTAAAGTTATTTCAGAATCTATGGGGTATTAATGTGAAAAGACTTAGTGTTAGTTTACCCAAAATGAAAATTTTGTTAGATAATCAACCTCATGTTGCTCTAAACCTAAAAGACCTTTGTTTGTCTTTTGAACACACATCAAGTTGTTTAATGAAATCTGTGAGCTTTCTGTCCCTCCTTTGACAGCCTACACAACTATCACTTTCAAGGTCCAGAACGGAAGTAAAAGACATTCTTAAAGTAATCCAAGTGCCTACAGTGGTTTATATATTTGTTTACATGCAACAGTATCTGCTTTCGCATTCAAACAAAAAGCATATGCTGTCATGTTCTTGTAAATGTGAAGGAGAAAACTATTTAATAAAATGGTAGGAAACACTAGCAATGATTCATAAAACTGAGCTTAAACCACTGAAATCACTTGGATTATATTAGGGATGTCTTTTCTGGACCTTGAAAGTGCAAGTTGTGTAGGCTGTCAAAAGCGGGACAGAAAGCTCACAGATTTCATTAAAAATATTTTAATTTGTCTTCCAACAAAGGCAAGTCTTAACAGGTACTGGATGGCATGAGGGTGATCAATTAACAATGGTATTAACCTTTTTGTGAACCGAGACTTTTTCTAATGAATACTCTTTCCATGCATTTTCTTAATACATTTTCACCATTAAACTTTATGAAATTGTAATACTTTATTTGCCAGATTAATTGTTTTATTTAGAAATGATTTTTTTTCTGCAATTACTATAATGTAGTTTTGAGTTTGTATTTACAAATATTCAAACTTGTTTAGAATTTCTACCCAAAGAAGTGTTTGGTGTATTTTACAGTTAAAACGTTGTTACAAAGAAAAGATTCATGGAAATCCTTTGAATGTTAACTGAGTTTGCCCTTAACATTTGTTGAATTGTAAGGAAAAATAAAATCGTTTGTATGGAATGTTAATTATTTGATTAAATGTGCTATTGCAAGTTGAGAAAAAATTGAGTTCAGTGAACTTACATTTTAGTACAGATAACTCGAAAATGTAAGTTGTCATATTTCAACTAATCTTTACAAGTCCAGGTTACTTGGAATAAGTTGTTGGGTCAACCATTTTAACTATGTCAACTAAACTTTTTAAGTTGAACATACTTGGTAGATCAAGTCAATAAAACTTAACTGAGTGTAACAAGGAGTCGGAGGCGTTCGGATCCATATGCAGCATTTATTCAACAGAATGGTAATACAGGCAGAGATCAGAAATGGCGTCAGGAGTGTCAGGGATAACCAGAAACAAGCAGAGATCGGGACAGGCAGCGGAGAATCAGAGTTGGAATAAACAGTCCAAAGGTCAAAACACAGGAATAACAAACACTGGGAAAACGCTCGGAAATGTCAGACTGGCTAAACAAGACTTCGCAGTGTATGAGAGTGAGTGTGCTGCTTTTATGTGTGTGTGTAAATGAGGTGCAGGTGTGGCAAGGAAATTGGCTGATGAATGAGGTGCAGGTGTGGCAGGGTGATTGTGATGCAGTGACTCATGGGTAATGTAGTTCGGGTGTGGTGCAACAGTTTGAAAGGGTGGAATGGTCCTGACTGAAGTGCCCTCTACTGAAGCTCATGGGCACTCCATCTAATGATCGTGACATAGCCAGCCAGCCAGCCCCCCCCCCCAAAGGAGCGGCTTCCAGACACTCAAAACAATCTAGGAGGGCGGTGGAGCGGAGGCGGAACAGGGGGAGGGATGGAGGGCCAGGTCCATGAAGAAGTGCCGTGGTCGGGACCGGGGCAGAGCAGGCAGAACTGGAGCCCTTCCTGGGCCTAACTCAGGAAAACAGGAGCCCCTCCTGGGCCTGACATAGGAGACAGGGGCCCGCCATGGGCTTAACTCGGGAACAGGAGCCCGCCATGGGCCTAACTCAGGAACAAGGGTCCACCAAGGCAGAGCAGGTGGCGTGGAAGCCCACCAGAGTGGAGCAGGTGGAGCTGGAGCCCACCAGGGAGGAGCAGAGGACCACCACAGCCGAGAAGACGGGACAGAAGCCCACCAGGGCGGAGCAGAGGACCACCACAGCCGAGAAGACGGGACAGCCCTGACTCTGGAGGGTCAACCGTCACCTGACTTGACTCTGGAGGGTCAACCATCACCTGACTCGACTCTGGAGGGTCAACCGTCACCTGACTCGACTCTGGAGGCTCAACCGTCACCTGACTCGACTCTGGAGGGTCAACCGTCACCTGACTCGACTCTGGAAAGTCAATGGGCACCCCCTTGGCCTCCGGAACAGCATCGGGCACCGCCTCGGCCTCCGGAACAGCATCGGACACGTCCTCCTGGACAGCAGCGGCCTGCTCGGGAATGTCCTCCTGGACAGCAGCGGCCCGTTCGGGAACGTCCTCCTGGACGGCAGCGGCCCACTCGGGAACGTCCTCCGGGCTTTGAGGAATGGTAGACGCCTGTCTCCTCCTCCGCCCTCTATGATGGCGAGCCAGTGGCACCTTGACGGAAGACTCAGGCGTTGAGTCAGCCATCTTGTCTGGCAACACAGGTGTAGATTCGGCCATCCTGTGCAATGGTGCTGGGCTGGCGGCCATCTTGTGCAGTGGCGCTGGGCTGGCGGCCATCTTGTGCAGTGGCGCTGGGCTGGCGGCCATCTTGTGCAGCGGTTTTGGGGCTTTAAAGTCCTCTACCTCTCCCACAGTGGAAGGAAAACCACATAGCAAGAGTGCAAAGTCCATTATGTCCCTTAAGCTGCAATTAAACTCCCCTCTAGGTAACCATGATTTTACTGGTTCATTGAGTCCAAAACGGAATAGATCCTTAAACAAGACTTCATCGTCTAGAGGAACTCTATAAACCAATTCACAGAACTGTTGAACATAGTCCTCAATAGGTCGATCTCCTTGCTTTAGATCTAACAGCAGGTCAAATGGATCTGTGGTTAGGCTGGATTGGTGATATGCTGACATTGAAACAAGAACCGATACCTCAGTGACAAGGGGATACCGGGCTGCTGGATCCTGGTATGGCGAAGTCTTCTGTAACAAGGAGTCGGAGGCGTTCGGATCCATATGCAGCATTTATTCAACAGAATGGTAATACAGGCAGAGATCAGAAATGGCGTCAGGTGTGTCAGGGACAAGGGCGTAGATTTGGTTTGAACATTGGGGGGGTTGAACGTTGTATGCTGCCCGTTATTTTTTTCAACATTTTTTTTTTTTTATGTGTATTGTTATTGGATAATTTATTTCTTCCTATCTATCTATCTATCTATCTATCTATCTATCTATCTATCTATCTGGCAACATGCTTTAACTGATTACAAATTCAACATAGAAATATGAAAGAGACAACATTTAGACATTTATTTTAAGATTTTTACATTCCACCTTAATGCATTTTAATTTTTTTTCTAAAGGGAAACACATCTTTAAAACATTAAAGGCATTAATGTATAGCTAACTTTACAAAACTGCTGTTTTTCTATACTGTTTCCTATTTTATTTTATTGATTGAATGGCATCTTCTTTACCAGATCACCTGCTCCTCCTCTGTTATAAAAACATGTTAAGAGATTATACACCTCATAACGTTATGAAATTTGTGTGTAATCATCATTAATAAAATTCTAACATAGTAGAGATTATCAAAAGAAAGAAATTAAGTATTGAAACCGCCAGTAGGCGGCAGTGTTTCACTGTTTTAATGAGTTAGCCACTTAAATCGTTAATTCATCCAATTCGTTCAAAAGTCAGATTAATTTAGTAAGAAAACAAACACCGATGTGAATACTTTTGTCGTTGATAATTACAGACACTATTGAAAAATATACTAGCAAAACAGACCGCTGCTTTGGTAACTTGTTATACTGATAGTTATAGCTAAATACATTGCAATGGATTAGCTAGCTAAAATATATGTGGTGTGTACTAACTATTACACAATATTATCATACCTCATTCTCAGTACATGCTTTATTTTTTTTGCATCCCTCTCTGACCAGCAGTTAAATATAGTCCGCTGTGCAGCGCTTCTCTTCATTTTTGACGTGCTCTCCCATTCAAACACCACTCGCTTGTTTTGGTGAAAGTGCGACTCATTGGTTGGGCGTTACCAATCGGTTCAATGGAGGGGGAGTATTTTTTGTCTGATTTATTATGACATACTCATATTTGATTAGGAACAAAATTATTTTTACAAACTAAATGAATTCTATTTTTTCATATTAGATTTTTCATTTGATCTACTGTGATTTTCATGTTGAAATAATGGGGGGGTTGTAACTGATGGATTTGAATATTGGGGGGGTTACCCCCCCCCCATCAACTACGCCCCTGGTCAGGGATAACCAGAATCGTAACCAAAACAAGCAGAGATCGGGACAGGCAGCGGAGAATCAGAATCGGAATAAACAGTCCAAAGGTCAAAACACAGGAATAACAAACACTGGGAAAACACTCGGAAATGTCAGACTGGCTAAACAAGACTTCGCAGTGAGTGAGAGTGAGTGTGCTGCTTTTATGTGTGTGTGTAAATGAGGTGCAGGTGTGGCAAGGAAATTGGCTGATGAATGAGGTGCAGGTGTGGCAGGGTGATTGTGATGCAGTGGCTCATGGGTAATGTAGTTCGGGTGTGGTGCAACAGTTTGAGAGGTGCTAGTGTCCAAGTGACAACTGGTGGTGAATGGGTGGAATGGTCCTGACTGGAGTGCCCTCTACTGAAGCTCATGGGCACTCCATCTAATGATCGTGACACTGAGTTAAAGCAAAAAGATAACTAAAAAATGTAAGTTGAGTGAACACATTTTTTTTTACAGTGTAGATTGAGCGGCCATATAAAGTTATTACTACATACATCTTTTCGATGAAAAGCTATGAATGATAGGTGGGCTTTTGGATGTACTGCCCGATGTAGGCTACTGTATTACCACAGACCAGCCGTTACCGATCTGCCCTTTACCAGCCACACCAAAGCAAACAGGAGGAGAGCATAAAGACACAGGGCGAGTACAATTGAGTTCAAAATTGAATTATAAGCCTACAGTTTATACTTTATTTAAAAGGTAGGCTATATTTGTGTAGAAAGTTGGGGATCAAAGTGTTATTACGATTCCAGGTCCCACCAACATTTTTTCCCATCCCAATCCCGTGATAGTGATTTTGTTTACAATCAATTGCCCCGTTTCCACCGCAGGAACTTTACCCAGGAACTAGGGACTTTGGCCTGGTAATCGGTGTGTTTCCACCGCAGGAACCAGGAACTAAATAAAGTTCCATGCCCCTCAGAAAGTCCCTGCTGGCAAGGTGGTACAAGGTGGTAAGTTCCTGAACTTTCGGGGGCGGGACTTGGTCGCTAAACATCCTGATTGGTTCAACCACTATTTAGTCGGATCAACATTTTCAAAATATTACTGTTATTGTGTCATGAAATGTAATTTTAAAAGTATTTCAGGCGAGAATGTAGTTGTTTAAAACTCAAATCTGTGGTTTATTTATAAAGACAGCGCCTATTTAAAAATGTGTTTCGCCGATCTCAGAGACGGTGAGCTCCACGCGATCAGCGAGAGCTCAGTCCTCATGTATCCGCCGAGAAGCAGCCTCACCCCGGCTAGACCTTCTGATATGTGCCGCTGGCTCTGATGTCTCTTTAGTGGTTAAACATAAAATATAATTCAGCTGCGGGGTAAAGCTAACAGGTTTTCTTTGGTCTGTATTCAATTTATCTATATGTTAAAATGAAAATAAAAAAGGCAAATCTATATAATATTTCGTTTCATTGTAATGGCTGTATATCCCTGAACTAAGTACATTTATGCAGCTGTTATTATGTTTAAATGAAAACGAAAGAAGGCAGTGGTATTTGATATCCTATTTCGTTTTATTGTAAATATACTGAGAGGAAAATTGTGGTAGCCATGGTCAGCTGAGTTCAACCACCATTTATTCGGATCATGTTCAAAATATTACTGTTTTATTGTGTCGTGAAATGTAATTTTAAAAGTATTTCAGGCGAGAATGTAGTTGTTTAAAACTCAAATCTGTGGTTTATTTATAAAGACAGCGCCTATTTAAAAATGTGTTTCGCCGATCTCAGAGACGGTCAGCTCCACGCGACTTGCGGGAGCTCAGTGATCATCTATCCGCCGAGAAGCAGCCTCTTCTCGGCTAGACCTTCTGATGTGTGCCGCTGGCTCTGATGTCTCTTTAGTGGTTAAACATAAAATATAATTCGTTTTGGGTAAATCTAACAGGTTATCTTTGGTCTATATTCAATTTATCTATATGTTGAAATGAAAATAAAAAAGGCAAATCTATATAATATTTCGTTTCATTGTAATGGCTGTATATATACGGTCCGTGTATATTTTGGTCATTTGATTTTCTATTTAAAAATAAATAAAGATAAATGAGAAACGGTTTGATTTTCGTTTTTTCGTTTTGTTTAAGAAACGGAAAACGAAAATTTAGCTGCATTTTTCGTATTTTTGTTTGTGGGTAAAAAATGAGATTATGCTTTAATATTTGTTTGAATGTGTGGGCGGCGCTGAAACGCCCCTTTCATCCCTTCTGTACTGCACCGACAAGCGGCAACCGCAAGCTCAGTTAATTTTCACCAGGAGAGAAGCGGCAGACAGCAGAGCATATTAATCCCGCGGATTCTATACTAGTGGTGCTTGCAAGCTTTATATATATATATATATATATATATATATATATATATATATATATATATATATATATATATATATATATATATATAAATTTTTTTTGACCAAACAGAAATTAATTTATTCAATGACATTTGAATTTTACTGTAGGCCTATATGATCTACAATGACATGAAATATGCGGATTTTTAGCCTACTAATTTTATTCTATACCTATTTAAGAAAAACCTCACAAGTAGCCTATGTTTTCATTTGCTATTACAAACAACAGCAACTGAAGCTTTATCTTGTAGTGTAGTCTGCTGCACTTCTCTGATCGGCGGATCCCGATCCACACCTTCCATCCCGAAAACAGGGGAAAGAGCTTTGGATCGTAAAACACCCTAAATAACACGAAAACCTTACAAAACTCAACACGATGTGCTTTCTGCCATCTCGGTCTACATTAACTTCTTTCTGAAACGTCAGAAATGAACCAGGCTCATGCATCAGACGAACCATGTCTAGCTGGACATGTCTACTTTTAAAATAATCCATTTAAATAGAAAAATAATAATAATAATTTTATATTTAGGCCTATGTAATTCAAATGAAACCAAGGAGAGGTGCAGTGTTTCCCGTCTGAACTCATTATCTGTAATGATGTCACACCATCACTATATTCATACTGTCATCTACAGAATTCGTGAATTCAGTTCATAATTCTAAGTAGCCTATAGCCTATAATTAAAACATTTAAAGTAGACTAATTATGGGGAAAACTTAATTTATTTTAATATAAATTTTATTATAAATGTGGGGTTGGGTTTTTCCTATTTTATTTTTTTTTATGAATGGCCTAGAATAAAATAAATAAAAATTAAAATAATAAAGTTGTCAAGTCTGCTTTGTCAATAACATGCAGCAGCTGGAAAATTATAATATTATTTTTTATTTTATTATTAATTTAATTAATTAATTAATTAATTATTATTGTTATTATTATTATTTTATCTTGCAAGCACCACTAGCAAAGAATCCGCGGGATTAATATGCTCTGCTGTCTGCCGCTTCTCTCCTGGTGAAAATGAACTGAGCTTGCGGTTGCCGCTTGTCGGTGCAGTACAGAAGGGATGAAAGGGGCGTTTCAGCGCCGCCCACACATTCAAACAAATATTAAAACATAATCTCATTTTTTACCCACAAACAAAAATACGAAAAATCCAGCTACATTTTCGTTTTGCGTTTCTTAAACAAAACGAAAAAACGAAAATCAAACCGTTTCTCATTTATCTTTATTTATTTTTAAATAGAAAATCAAATGACCAAAATATACACGGACCCAGTGGAATCCGTGTATCATTCGTTCTTTCGTTTTTCTAATTGAAACCAAAAATGGAAAAATAAAAAAACGACTTGTTTTTTTTTATCTGTTTCCAAAACCAAAATGAAAAAACAGATAAAGCTTCGTTTTCCGATTTTCAAATTTATGCTAATATCAAGAATTAAAAAAACGGATATCAAGCGTGTGTGTTTCACGTTGGTGTTTTCGTCTGATGCTAGTTAGTGACGGTCATTCTTGAACGATTCGATCATTTTAAACAAATCTTTAATGTGACTCGGGAAGAACGAGTCGTCTCTGGGAGTGATTCGTTCAGTCGCGCATGCGCAAAATTCTATAGTTTCTGTACAGGAATAGTCTAGTTCACCTGTTTCAGTCAATGCAGTGGGTGCCGGTGTTAGAGAATTGATTAGTTCATCTCTTGAGTATTTCGGGTTTTCGAGTCGCTCCTCACGTGACAGACCCATAAGCTTTGACCATAGACTGGAGTTACCCTGGCAACAAATCTCTGTGTATATTATTATTATTATTTGTCTTTATGATTTTAAGTGTATTGCCTTAATGTTTTAATATTTGTATTGTTTAATAATTATAATAATAATAATAATAATAATAATAATAATAATAATAATAATAATAAAGACTGTATAAAAGGCTTTATCCTATCATTCGTTCTTTTGTCACGTGACGTGACAGCATTGGATAGATGAATTTACATGCTTCCTTACAAACAGGTGCCTAATCATTATTATTATCATCATCATTATTATAATTATTATTTACTCTTACAGTTACTGCATTTCTGAGCTTTTTACTTCTTACAATTTATAAATGTACAAATTTCTGTCATAATGGTTATTTTCTATACACTGAATGTTGTAACAAAGGTAATAAAGAGTACTTATTAATGAACACATATGATTATGGTGGGTTTAATTTCCTTGATTTCTTTTCTTTGAACAACACTTTCAAAATTAATTGGATTAGACAGTGTTTGTGTAATCCAAACTCAATATGGATTTTTATCCCCAATGACTACTTTTCCAAATTAGGTGGTCTCCCTTTCCTATTGATCTGTATTTATAATATTGCTAGAATCCCTTACAATTTAACCAAATTTCATAAACAGGCATTACTTGCATGGTCAATCATTTTTAAGCACGTCTCAGCCATACCTCATTTGGAAATTTGTGTTGGTTGTTTCCAAGTTCTTTAACTTGGAAGGTCTTATTTTAAGTCACAAAAAATTCTTATGTAAATGTAATTTTCCAGTAACTCCCAAAGAATTCTCCATCATCATGGACACTATTCCTAAAGGAGTTGTTACGCTTTCAAGGGACTCATTAGATCATCCAGCACTTTATCTTTATCTTTACACCCATTTGAAATCCCAGTAGGAAAACTATGCTTTTTGTTACATGAAAGTGAAAAAGTGATGTGACATTCAGCCAATATGGTGACCAATACTCAGAATTTGTGCTCTGCATTTAACCCATCCAAAGTGCACACACACAGAGCAGTGAACAGACACACACACTGTGAACACACACCCGGAGCAGTGTTCATCATTTATGCTGCGGCACCCGGCGAGCAGTTGGGGTTCTGTGCCTTGCTCAAGGGCACCTCAGTCGTGGTATAGCCAGACCAAGACTCGAACCCACAACCCTAGGGTTAGGAGTCAAACACTCTAACAACTAGGCCACGACTTTGTCCAGTATCCTTCATCACGTAACTATAAGATTAGATCGCTTTTTCAAAAGGAGCGTGTAACGACTCCATATGTGGTGTCTTATTGGAGGAATGTGGTTGATCATATTGATGAGAAAAAAGTATGGACTCTGTCTTTGGAATATATAATAACTAACAAGGTTAGAGAAATCTAATTCAAATTGTTACACAGATTTTACTCAGCTAAAGTGTTTTTGAAAAGGTTTAAATCAGACATAGATACAAGCTGTTGTTTTTGTGGAGACCCTAATGAAACTGATATACATATCGTTTGGGATTGTCCTCACACACTATTTTGTAATGAATTCTCTAATGTTATCTATCGCAGTGTGCTACAGGGTTTCTCTCTGCTTTTAAGGATGTACTGTTTGGCTTCTTTAATATTCAAAGAGACAAAATTAATGTATATTTCATTATTAACCAATTATGACTTCTTGCAAAATGTCATATTCACCGCAGTAAATTCACTCATCAAAATCCATTATATATGGTTTTTTTTTTTTTTTTTTTTAAAGAGGTTCAACAGTATATCCAAACTATTTAATCTTCCAAAAATCTTAAGGCTGTCAAAAATGTTTAATCTTTTCAATGCTATTTAATCTTTTTAATATATTTTGTTAAAGTTTTCGATTAGTATTATTTATTTTTATGTGTACATACGTCTGTAAATGGTGCTTTGCATATAATGTCACTTCTTTGTATGCAATATTGACATTACCTATCTGTACTTTTATCTTTGGTACATTGGCATTAATCAAATAAAAAAAGTACTAACCAATTCTCTTTCCGGCTCCCACTGCATTGACTGAAAAAAAGGTGAACTAGAACCATATGCGACTGAACGAATCACTCCCAGAGATGACTCGTTCCTCCCGAGTCACATTAAAGATTCGTTTAAAATGACCGAATCGTTCAAGAACGACCGTCACTAACTAGCATCAGACGAAAACACCAAAGTGAAAAACACACGCTTGTAATCCGTTTTTTTATTTTTGATATTAGCACAAATTTGAAAATCGGAAAACGAATCTTTATCCGTTTTTTCATTTTCGTTTTGGAAACAGATTTTTAAAAAACAAGTCGTTTTTTTATTTTTCCATTTTTGGTTTCAATTAGAAAAACGAAAGAACGAATGATACACGGATTCAGTGGTATTTGATATCCTATTTCGTTTTATTGTAAATATACAGAGAGGAAAATAGCAGTAGCCATGGTCAGCTGACTTAAGTTATCAAGTATATGCTGCTGTTTGCAGATTTACTGGATTTGCGTCGTCGCGGACATCACACTCCTGAGTCGAATGCACAAAGTCCGCACTACCGAGAATGCACGTCCAAAATCAGCGTACTTTGTATTGAGAAACGCGTGCAGACCTACGTCACCAGTCTATTTGCCTAATCTTCCCGGTACTTTACACCTAAGGATGGCTGAAGCGAAACAGTCGTTCCGAAGCTTTGCGAGATCCCTAAGCGCAGATGTGTCGAAACACTGATCCGAAGCGTGATTCGAAACACCCATGTCACGTGACTATGACCAAACGAAGCCGCGAAGTGTTTCACTAATTGTTTCATCAGGTGTGGTCCGCCGAATCAGCGTTTGATTGGAACGGTCGGGAACAGACCACACAATCGCACATCTGTATAAAAGTGAAATAAACGCATTTTGACCTCGTGGGTTTTTGTGAGAGGAGTTTGACTTTGAGATAGCGGATTTTTGGTGATATAGTGACATAGTGCGATTTGATTAGTTATAGGCAATTTAGACTTACATTTAAATTTACACAACACATTGACTGAGAGGCTAGAGACAGACAGAGTATACATATAGTGCCACATTAATAGATACATAGATATAAATATATATAGACAGCTAGATTAATAGATAGATACATATATAGATAGATTACAGATACATATATAAATACATATATTATAGATACATATATAGATAGATTATAGATACATATATAAATACATATATTATAGATAGATACATATATAGATACATAGATTATAGATACATATCTAGATACATAGATCGATTCATATATAGATAGATAGATTTGGATAGATAGATAAAATGGAAGCTCCCCAGAAGAGATGCCGTACATCTGTGGTGTGGGAGCATTTCCATGTAGAAACCCCAAATAAAGTGAGATGTGTGTATTGTGATCGGCAGCTAGCCTACTGCAACAATACATCATCCATGATGCGCCATTTGAGGAGCACTCATCCTGCCATTTTGCAGGGTGCAGAGGATGGCATTCCCCCTGTACCTAGGCCTGCTACTGACACTGCTGGGCCATCTAAGCAAGGTATGCATTGTTTGGGATATAATTATAATTGAAATATAATTACAACCTTTTGGGACACTGTTTATAAAGTTTATAAGTTATATAAAGCACTGATTATAAACACTGGAAGGTTTCCAAATAATGAACCAGTAGGCTATACTTTTAATAGATGTGCACTAATTGAAGCTGTATTTTTCCAATGTATTTGTCTGAAAGTATGTTTTGTCTTCTCTTTTAAAAGTCAGACAGAGGGAATTGGATGAGGCTCTTATAAACATGGTGGTGAAGGATCTGCAGCCCTTCACCATCGTGGACGATGAGGGATTCAGGGCATTTGTGAACAAGCTTGATCCAAGCTATGTCCTCCCATCCCGGAAGGTGCTTAAAATAATGGTCAGCGAAAAGTACAACAAAGCCAAGGAGAAGACAATGGAGAACCTACAAAAGGCCGAATTTGTTAGCCTTACAGCTGACATGTGGTCCTCCATTAATATGGATGGATATCTTGGTGTGACTTGCCATTACATAACACCAGAGGCAAAAATGGCAACTGTTGTACTGGGTGTAAGGAGGTTTTACCAAACCCACACAGCCCAGCATCTCATGGAGGCTAAAGCCTTGCTAATGGCTGAGTGGGGAATAACCTCCAAAGTTCAGTGCATGGTGACTGACAATGCATCTAACATGATCCTAAGTGCCCAGCTACTCCACCTTCGCCATGTCCCATGTTTTGCTCATACTTTAAATTTGATTGTGAAAAAGGCACTAGATCAAACCCCAGTCATCAATGAAATACGCCAGAAGGCCAGAAAGATAGTGGGGTTGTTCAGATCCAGCTGCAAAGCAAAGGACAAGCTTGTGGAGATGCAGAGCTTGATGGGAAGACCAACTCTGAAACTGATACAGGAGGTTGACACGAGATGGAACAGCACATTTGACATGCTACAGCGCTTGTATGACCAACGTGAACCAGTGGCTGCTGCACTTTCCAACTTAAACAATGATACTGCTCCCCTGACAAGTATTGATTATGACATTATTGAACAATCATTGTCAATACTGCAACCATTCAAACTCGCAACAACAGAGATGTCAGAGGAAAAGAGAGTGTCTGCTTCAAAGCTTATACCACTGTACAGGATGTTGCAGCACAAGCTTGCACAGAAAAAAGGAAATGCAACAAAGGAATCAACTGTTCAATTAGGTAGGCCACAATGACCATACTACCCATGTGATTGGCCATAACTGTCATATTATTGTCATTATTATAAATATGTGTTTCTCCTGTTTTGGCTCATAGGCTCACATCTGCAAGAAGGTCTGCACTCCAGATGTGGAGGTTATGAGAGTTTTAGAGCCTTGGCACTGGCTACACTGCTGGACCCAAGGTTAAAAAATGTGGCATTTGGAAATGCTGCAAAAGCCCAGGAAGCTGAAAAGCATATCACACTGGAGTGTGCTTCACTGATGCGTTCAAACACAAATCCTGCTGAGCAGTTTCAGTCTGTGTTATGTTATGTAATCTGAATCATGTAATATAATATATCCTTCATATATGCCGTCAGTTTAGGATTTGTTACTAATTGCTGTTTTCATTTTTATTCAGACCCAGAAATGTCAACATCACACCCATCATCATCATCATCATCACCATCACCATCACCATCACCATCAACATCAACACCAGTAGAAACACAGGACAGTTTATGGGAACTTTTTGATACTCGCATCCATCAAACCAAGATGATACACAATGCTACAGCTGATGCCACAGTGGAAGTGAAAAAATACATCAACGATGCGTATTTGCCCAGAACTCATGATCCACTAACTTACTGGAAAGAGAGAGCAGTAATCTTTCCTCATTTGTATGTCCTTGCAAAAAAATATCTTTGTATGCCAGCAACAAGTGTCCCTTGTGAGAGGATTTTTTCAAAGGCTGGAGAAATTATCTGTAAAAAAAGAAGTAGGCTAAGTCCTTCCACAGCAGATACATTAATATTTTTGAATAAAAATCTCTAAAAAAGTGAGACATTGTGGCTTGATTTCTTTTATTAATATTCATTTTTCATGACCAAAATAACATTATGCACAGTGAGGAGCCTATAGGTTACAAGCTTCACATATTAGAACATTATAATAATAAAAAAAACACATTTTTTTAATGGCTCGTCAAGGTTGTTTCAGATCAACACCTGCAAGTGACCACTAGGTGTCACCGTTGAGACGGTGGTTCAACTGTTTCATTGGTTCACGAGGCCTCGATTTTGCCATCACTATTTACACCGCGGTGGAAACGCAGAAAGCAACAGGTATGGGGGAAAAAGTTCCTGGGAAAAAAAGTTCCTGGTACAAATGTTCCGGGTAATTGCGGTGGAAACGCGGCAAATGTCAGCCTCTAGTGTGAAGATGGATAGCAAGCGTCAGCAGGCAAATCCCGGACGATCTCAGGTAATTGGTCTTAAATATTTTGTTAGTGGGTGACAGAAACATTCCCTTTGTGTGATATTTAATGCGCATCTTGTCAGTAAAGCTGGTTGTGTAATCAGCGGTAAATCTCCATCACCTGCGCGCTTTCACAAGGAGCAGCATTAGCGTTCGACTTGAAGCAGCTGCACAGAATGATCACTGTATGACATCAAAGTACCGTGCGCAGGTGATGGAGATTTACGCTGATTACACAACCGGCTTTACACTGCGGTCAAGCCAGCCGCCAAGTAGAAAAGCACGGTCAATCTAGCCGCCACGTTATTTCCAGGGTCGCGTATAAACTGAAAATTATGGTAATACCGTCAGAGAACTGATCTGAATGCAGTGCTCTTCCAGCGAACGCTACTCTTTCCCCCCCAACAGACAGTCCGTTACTGTCTGATGCTGAATACCAAAATATAAAAACCCTCTAATACTCATATTACAAAATAAGAACAATAATATATGCTTGCTGCATCTCTACATTCGAAAAGCTATAAAAATAAAAGTTCTAGAATGCACAGACTGGTTCCACCTCAGACAGAAAGTACAGTGTCAGCTGCATGCTGCTGCATCTACATTCAAAAATCTATAAAAATAAAAGTTATAGATTGCACAGACGACTTTCATCTCAGATTGAGAGTACACCTTACCACAATGTCAGCTGCATCGTTTCAGGACTATCTGATATGTAATTACAGAATAAGAGCCCCCCAAATATCATAAATGAGATGCTGCATCTCTATTTTCAAAAATCTATAAAAATTAAAGTTATACATTGCACAGACCACTTTCACCTCAGATTGAGAGTACACTTTACCACAATGTCAGCTGCATCGTTTCAGGACTTTCTGATGTTTAATTACAAAATAAGAGCCTCCCAAATATCAAAAAAGCTGCTGCATCTCTACTTTCAAAAATCTATAAAAATAAAAGTTATACATTGCACAGACCACTTTCACCACATATTGAGAGTACACCTTCCCACAATATCAGCTGCAACGTTTCAGGACTGTCTGATGTGGAATTACAAAATAAGAGCCCCCCCCAAATACCATAAATGAGATGCTACATCTCTATTTTCAAAAATCTATAAAAATTAAAGGTATAGATTGCACAGACCACTTTCACCTCAGATTGAGAGTACACCTTGCCACAATGTCAGCTGCATCGTTTCAGAACAGCCTGATGTGGAATTACAAAATAGGAGCCTCTCAAATCTCAAACATAAGCTGCTGTATCTCTACTTTCCAAAATCTATAAAAATAAAAGTTATAGATTGCACAGACCACTTTCACCTCAGATTGAGAGTACACCTTACCACAATGTCAGCTGCATCGTTTCAGGACTTTTTGATGTGTAATTACAGAATAAGAGCCCCCCCAAATATCATAAATGAGATGCTGCATCTCTACATTCAAAAATCTATAAAAATTAAAGTTATAGATTGCACAGACCAATTTCACCTCAGATTGAGAGTACAACTTACCACAATGTCCGCTGCATCGTTTCAGGACTATCTGATATGTAATTACAGAATAAGAGCCCCCCAAATATCATAAATGAGATGCTGCATCTCTATTTTCAAAAATCTATAAAAATTAAAGTTATACATTGCACAGACCACTTTCACCTCAGATTGAGAGTACACTTTACCACAATGTCAGCTGCATCGTTTCAGGACTTTCTGATGTGTAATTACAAAATAAGAGCCTCCCAAATCTCAAAAAAGCTGCTGCATCTCTACTTTCAAAAATCTATAAAAATAAAAGTTATAGATTGCACAGACCACTTTCACCTCAGATTGAGAGTACACCTTACCACAATGTCAGCTGCATCGTTTCAGGACTATCTGATGTGTAATTACAGAATAAGAGCCCCCCAAATATCATAAATGAGATGCTGCATTTCTACATTCAAAAATCTATAAAAATAAAAGTTATAGATTGCACAGACCAATTTCACCTCAGATTGAGAGTACACCTTACCACAATGTCAGCTGCATCGTTTCAGGACTATCTGATATATAATTACAGAATAAGAGCCCCCCAAATATCATAAATGAGATGCTGCATCTCTACATTCAAAAATCTATAAAAATAAAAGTTATAGATTGCACAGACGACTTTCACCTCAGATTGAGAGTACACCTTGCCACAATGTCAGCTGCATCGTTTCAGAACAGTCTGATGCGGAATTACAAAATCGGAGCCTCCCAAATCTCAAAAATAAGATGCTGCATCTGCTTTCAAAAATGTATATTAAAAAAAGTTATAGATTGCACAGGCCACTTTCACCTCATATTGACAGTACACCTTGCCACAATCTCAAATGCATCGTTTCAGGACAGTCTGATGTGTAATTACAAAATAAGAGCCTCCCAAATCTCATAAATAAGCTGCTGAATCTCTACATTCAAAAATGTATATTTAAAAAAGTTATAGATTGCACAGACCACTTTCACCACATATTGAGAGTACATCTGGCCACAATGTCAGCTGCATCGTTTCAGGACAGTCTGATGTGGAATTACAAAATAAAAGCCTCCCAAATCTCATAAACAAGATGTTGCATCGCTACTTTCAAAAATCTATAAAAAATAAAAGTTATAGATTGCACAGACCACTTTCACCTCAGATTGAGAGTACATCTGGCCATAATGTCAGCTGCATCGTTTCAGGACAGTCTGATGTGGAATTACAAAATAAGAGCCTCCCAAATCTCATAAATAAGCTGCTGAATCTCTACTTTCAAAAATATATATTAAAAAAGTTATAGATTGAACAGGCCACTTTCACCTCAGATTGACGGTACACCTTGCCACAATCTCAGCTGCATCGTTTCAGGACAGTCTGATATGGAATTACAAAATAAGAGCCTCCCAAATCTCATAAATAAGCTGCTGCATCTCTACTTTCAAAAATCTATAAAAATAAAAGTTATAGTTTGCACAGACCACTTTCACCTCAGATTGAGAGTACACCTTGCCACAATGTCAGCTGCATCGTTTCAGGACAGTCTGATTTGGAATTACAAAATAAGAGCCTCCCAAATCTCATAAACAAGATGCTGCATCTCTACTTTCAAAAATCTATAAAAATAAAAGTTATAGATTGCACAGACCACTTTCACCTCAGATTGAGAGTACACCTTACCACAATGTCAGCTGCATCGTTTCAGGACTATCTGATGTGTAATTACAGAATAAGAGCCCCCCAAATATCATAAATGAGATGCTGCATCTCTACATTCAAAAATCTATAAAAATAAAAGTTATAGATTGCACAGACCAATTTCACCTCAGATTGAGAGTACACCTTACCACAATGTCAGCTGCATCGTTTCAGGACTATCTGATATGTAATTACAGAATGAGAGCCCCCCCAAATATCATAAATGAGATGCTGCATCTCTATTTTCAAAAATCTATAAAAATTAAAGTTATACATTGCACAGACAGCTTTCACCTCAGATTAAGAGTACACTTTACCACAATGTCAGCTGCATCGTTTCAGGACTTTCTGATGTTTAATTACAAAATAAGAGCCTCCCAAATCTCAAAAAAGCTGCTGCATCTCTACTTTCAAAAATCTATAAAAATAAAAGTTATACATTGCACAGACCACTTTCACCACATATTGAGAGTACACCTTCCCACAATATCAGCTGCAACGTTTCAGGACTGTCTGATGTGGAATTACAAAATAAGAGCCCCCCCAAATACCATAAATGAGATGCTACATCTCTATTTTCAAAAATCTATAAAAATTAAAGGTATAGATTGCACATACCACTTTCACCTCAGATTAAGAGTACACCTTGCCACAATGTCAGCTGCATCGTTTCAGAACAGTCTGATGTGGAATTACAAAATAGGAGCCTCCCAAATCTCAAACATAAGCTGCTGTATCTCTACTTTCCAAAATCTATAAAAATAAAAGTTATAGATTGCACAGACCACTTTCACCTCAGATTGAGAGTACACCTTACCACAATGTCAGCTGCATCGTTTCAGGACTATCTGATGTGTAATTACAGAATAAGAGCCCCCCAAATATCATAAATGAGATGCTGTATCTCTACATTCAAAAATCTAGAAAAATAAAAGTTATAGATTGCACAGACCAATTTCACCTCAGATTGAGAGTACACCTTACCACAACGTCAGCTGCATCGTTTCAGGACTATCTGATATGTAATTACAGAATAAGAGCCCCCCAAATATAAATGAGATGCTGCATCTCTATTTTCAAAAATCTATAAAAATTAAAGTTATACATTGCACAGACCACTTTCAACTCAGATTGAGAGTACACTTTACCAAAATGTCAGCTGCATCGTTTCAGGACTTTCTGATGTTTAATTACAAAATAAGAGCCTCCCAAATCTCAAAAAAGCTGCTGCATCTCTACTTTCAAAAATCTATAAAAATAAAAGTTATACATTGCACAGACCACTTTCACCACATATTGAGAGTACACCTTCCCACAATATCAGCTGCAACGTTTCAGGACTGTCTGATGTGGAATTACAAAATAAGAGCCCCCCCCAAATACCATAAATGAGATGCTACATCTCTATTTTCAAAAATCTATAAAAATTAAAGGTATAGATTGCACAGACCACTTTCACCTCAGATTGAGAGTACACCTTGCCACAATGTCAACTGCATCGTTTCAGAACAGCCTGATGTGGAATTACAAAATAGGAGCCTCTCAAATCTCAAACATAAGCTGCTGTATCTCTACTTTCCAAAATCTATAAAAATAAAAGTTATAGATTGCACAGACCACGTTCACCTCAGATTGAGAGTACACCTTACCACAATGTCAGCTGCATCGTTTCAGGACTTTCTGATGTGTAATTACAAAATAAGAGCCTCCTAAATCTAAAAAAAGCTGCTGCATCTCTATTTTCAAAAATGTATATTAAAAAAAGTTATAGATTGCACAGACCACTTTCACCTCAGATTGAGAGTACACCATCCCACAATGTTAGCTGCATCGTTTAAGAACAGTCTGATGTGGAATTACAAAATAAGAGCCTCCCAAATCTCAAAAATAAGCTGCTGCATCTCTACATTCCAAAATCTATAAAAATCAAAGTTGTAGATTGCACAGACCACTTTCACCGCAGATTGAGAGTACACCTTCCCACAATATCAGCTGCATCGTGTAAGGACTGTCTGATGTGGAATTACAAAATAAGAGCCTCCCAAATATCATAAATGAGATGCTACCCCTCTATTTTCAAAAATCTATAAAAATTAAAGTTATACATTGCACAGACCACTTTCACCTCAGATTGAGAGTACACCTTACCACAATGTTAGCTGCATCGTTTCAGAACAGTCTGATGTGGAATTACAAAATAAGAGCCTCCCAAATCTCAAAAATAAGATGCTGCATCTCTACATTCCAAAATCTATTAAAATAAAAGTTGTAGATTGCACAGACCACTTTCACTGCAGATTGAGAGTACACCTTCCCACAATATCAGCTGCATCGTGTCAGGACTGTCTGATGTAGAATTACAAAATAAGAGCCCCCAAAATATCATAAATGAGATGCTACACCTCTATTTTCAAAAATCTATAAAAATTAAAGTTATACATTGCACAGACCACTTTCACCTCAGATTGAGAGTGCACCTTACCACAATGTCAGCTGCATCGTTTCAGGACAGTCTGATGTGTAATTACAAAATAAGAGCCCCCCAAATATCATAAATGAGATGCTACATCTCTATATAAAAAAATCTATAAAAATTAAAGTTATACATTGCACAGACCACTTTCACCACATATTGAGAGTACACCTTCCCACAATATCAGCTGCAACGTTTCAGGACTGTCTGATGTGGAATTACAAAATAAGAGCCCCCCCCCAAATATCATAAATGAGATGCTACATCTCTATTTTCAAAAATCTATAAAAATTAAAGGTATAGATTGCACAGACCACTTTCACCTCAGATTGAGAGTACACCTTGCCACAATGTCAGCTGCATCGTTTCAGGACTGTCTGATGTGAAAATACAAAATAAGAGCCTCCCAAATCTCATAAATAAATTGCTGCATCTCAAAAATAAAAAATATATAAAAATAGAAGTTATAGATTACACAAACCCATTCCACCTTTTATTACCCATTTCTGTGTTGTTTTTGAGGTTTGTGTTCTTGAGTGTTTGCTGCTAAAAAGCTAATTTTTAGTTTCATCTGACCATAGAAGCCAGTCCCATTTGAGGTTCCAGTAATGTGTGATATCTGAATATGCTTTAGTTTGTTTTTGGATGAGCTAGAATAATTTTTCTTGTAACCCTCCTAAACAACATGTGTTGATGTAGGTTCTGTTTGACAATTTTTTTGTAAGGTTTTCTGAGACTAACTATTTTCTGCAATTCTCCAGCTGTGATCCTTGGAGAGTCTTTAGCCACTCAACTCTCCTTCTCACCATGCATTAGGACGAAATAGACATACATCCTCTTCCTGGCAGATTTGTAACATTTTATGTTGATTGAAAATTCTTAATTATTGCCCTGATGGTGGAAATGATCCACTTCACCAATTTGTGAATCTCAATTATCAGCAAAAGATAATTTTCATTCATCAGAAATATATTCTTTGGTTTTTCTCATTGAGATGGATGATTGATGGAATTTGAGCTTTGTTTACCCTCCTCTTTATATTTTTGTGAAACAGGTAGCCATGGCTGGATAATTTCATGTTTATAATCATGCTGGAGTGCTCAAAAATATATATACCTCATTTTTGCTATATGGAATGCAAAAACTTTTAAATTCAGTATATTAAAACTGCTCAGAATGCAGATATAACCTAAGGTTTTTTTCTGTATTGTGAGCAGTATTGAGATACTGAGCTTCAAAGTTTTTGCAGAGTGTCATCTGTGTAAATGCAAACTGTTTACTTAGATGTTTTAAAACATAAAACTAGTGTTGTAACAATGTTGTCGTTATAGTGTTCCTGTGGCTCAAGTGGTAGAGCTTTGCATTAGCACTGCAAGGCTGTGGGTTTGATTCCCAAGGAACACATGTTAGGTAAAAAAAAATGTTAGCCTGAATGCAATGTAAGTTGCTTTGGATAAAAGTATCTTCTAAATGCATACATTTAATTTTTAATTTTAAAATTAAAATGTATATTTAATGTATTCATGACATTTATTTTATATTTAAAAATTCTCTCCGGACATCAGTATGGCTAAAATAACATGCAAACATTTATTATTGTAATTGAGACCAAATAAATTAAATTGTTCTAACTGAAAATAACTCCAATAGCTACAGCAAAACACACAAAAAGACTGTAATTCCCAGGATTTTGGGCGGCTTTAATTGACAACATCATCAATAAAATAGTCGATCTTGAGGTTTCTAACAAACATCGACTTGTGAAATTATTTATGTCCCGGGCCGGCAATACCACGACTGAGGTGTCCTTGAGCAAGGCACTGACCCCCAACTTCTCCCTGGGCGCAGCAGCATAAATGATGACCACTGCTCCGGGTGTGTGTTCACATTGTGTGTGTGTGTGTGTGTGTTCACTGCTGTGTGTGTGCACTTTGGATGGGTTAAATGCAGAGCACGAATTCTAAGTATGGGTCACCATACTTGGCTGTATGTCACTTCACTTTCTTTCACTTTATTTCTCTACACTGATTTACAGTTTTTTAGCGCTCTCCTCATCGCGCCGCAGTTCAGCGACATGACAAAGAAAGATGATCCTGATTGGTCCTCTTTTCTTTAAAAAAAAAAAAAAAAAGTCCCAAAATGTAAACAACTTTAAAAAGGAATATCACAAAATGTAAACAAGTTGTCCCAAAATATGAATATGAGAATAAGAAAAATGTCAGATAGTACTTTATAATGCCAAATTTCAAAGAGCGCAAAATCATAACGTTAATAAGTTCCTGTCAGGCACTTGTGAGACCTAAACAGCCAACCATCTTGAGGGCATCAACGCCCACTACAGTACGATTGACATTTCGCAACAATATTGCTGCATCAGAGTAAACACATAAAAATCGTAGGGTTGCACGAGGACTGGAAGGATGTCGAAGCAAGACAGAGGGTGACTGCAAATTTTATTACATAATAGAGTTCCTCTGCTAAATTGCTATATTTTGGTTGGACATTTAAGCAAAATTACTTGAATCGACAGTGACGGTGTTTGCTATCCACCATTAGCAAAATTAATGATCAACCAATTGAGTAGCACTATTCAGTCATTTATATATATATATATATTTATATATACCATTTTACTGTGATGTCTCAGTTAATGCAATACTTTATTTTAAATTTAGGACGTTTTACTAGGACACTCGTAAGATCAATCAATTGCTGAGACTGATGATGCTCGTTGACGCTATCGTGTAAAAATAATCACGGTGATGATAACTTTGAAAACTGATGTCATGGTTATGTTTTGAGCACTGTATAGGCCTAAAGCAGAAACATATGTTTTAATCGCAAGTTTTCATCATACTGACACTTTGGATTTTCTCCCAGAGTGTGCTCATTCAGGGTGTTTGGGGTGAGTAATTTTAGTTTTTTTTTTTTATTTTACTATCCATCCATAAAAATGCAGTTCAATAAATGTGTCCAACAACTATGTTTTTAACTGTATTAATGGACTTTTTTCCTTTATAGAACAAAACCAAACTTGTATCAATTGAGGAAATTGTGGAGTCAGTTGAAATCCTGACAAAAAATGTCATCAAATTTGATGATAATGTGACACGAAAAGACGGCTTTTGGGGACAGGTGTGCAGTGCACATACCATTCCTAACACCAAAAAAATCGCTATAGACTTCTTAGAGCATTTCGTAAGGTGAGCACTTCTTTGTTTCACTAGTAGGTTTTCAAAACCAGACTCCTGACACAAATGGTTATTAAAATTACAGTTAAAATATGATTACACACACACACACACACACTTTTATGTATAAATATGTATATACATATACATTTATCCTGTTGATGACAGTCTACAGTGATAGTTGTTATGTAGTGTTTTTTACACCATCTTTTAAGGTTTAAAAATGTATCAGTTACATGCAGTTTTATATTTTTACTAGTGAAATTATAGAATTTTCAGATTCATAGACAAAGTCAGAGGTTGACATGTCTGAACCAGTTAGTCATCCTTTTTGGTTCTGACATCTGTTTCATCTACAACTTCCTACCTTGTAAAGCCAACTTTTTCTATCTTTCTTTAAAAGCACCAGCCAGATTCGTCCTCATCTCCAGTGACATGCAAGGACAGTGGAAGTACTGCTGGAGATGAAAGACGCGAGTCTTCTGAACCAGTTAGTCAATCTTTTTGGTACCGACATCTTTTTCATGTAATACTTCCTACGTTGTAATAACAATATTTTCTGTCTTTCTATAAAAGCAGCAGCCAGAATTGTCCCCATCTCCAGTGCCATCCGAGGACAGTGGAAGTACTGCTGGAGATGAAAGACGCGAGTCTTCTGAACCAGTTAGTCAACCTTTTTGGTACCGACATCTTTTTCATGTAAGACTTCCTACATTGTAATAACAGTATTTTCTGTCTTTCTGTAAAAGCACCAGCCAGATTCATCCCCATCTCCAGTGCCATCCGAGGACAGTGGAAGTACTGCTGGAGATGAAAGACGCAAGTCTTCTGAACCAGTTAGTCAACCTTTTTGGTACCGACATCTTTTTCATGTAATACTTCCTACGTTGTAATAACAATATTTTCTGTCTTTCTATAAAAGCAGCAGCCAGAATCATCCCCATATACAGTGCCATCCGAGGACAGTGGAAGTGCTGCTGGAGATGAAAGACGCGAGTCTTCTGAACCAGTTAGTCAACCTTTTTGGTACCGATATCTTTTTCATGTAATAATTCCTACGTTGTAATAACAGTATTTTCTGTCTTTCTATAAAAGCAGCAGCCAGAATCATCCCCATATACAGTGCCATCCGAGGACAGTGGAAGTGCTGCTGGAGATGAAAGACGCGAGTCTTCTGAACCAGTTAGTCAACCTTTTTGGTACCGACATCTTTTTCATGTAATACTTCCTACGTTGTAATAACAATATTTTCTGTCTTTCTATAAAAGCAGCAGCCAAAATTGTCCCCATATACAGTGCCATCCGAGGACAGTGGAAGTACTGCTGGAGATGAAAGACGCGAGTCTTCTGAACCAGTTAGTCAACCTTTTTGGTACCGATATCTTTTTCATGTAATAATTCCTACGTTGTAATAACAGTATTTTCTGTCTTTCTATAAAAGCAGCAGCCAGAATCATCCCCATATACAGTGCCATCCGAGGACAGTGGAAGTGCTGCTGGAGATGAAAGATGTGAGTCTCCAGGCCAAGTAAGTTATCACTGTTTGTGATTCATTTAAAGTAGTTCAGGGTATTTGAGGCCACTAGGTCTGTCTGGTAATTGAAACGTTTCTGATCCAAATACCTTTGACATTCAGGAGAGTTTTTCACAGTATTTAGAAACTTTAGAAAGACAATGGTCCACTTCAGGGTTATAATCGTTATGGTTTCACATGATAATAAAGGTTCAGTCTGTGATTTCTCAAAGTCATATTTTCTCAAATTTTGGTTCCTGTGGCTCAGTGGTAGAGCATTTTGTTAGCAAATGTCATAGGTTAAATTCCCAACATACAGTACAGACCAAAAGTTTGGACACACCTTCTCATTCAAAGAGTTTTCTTTATTTTCATGACTATGAAAATTGTAGATTCACACTGAAGGCATCAAAACTTTGAATTAACACATGTGGAATTATATATGGAATTATATACATAAAAAAAGTGTGAAACAACTGAAAATATGTCATATTGTAGGTTCTTCAAAGTAGCCACCTTTTGCTTTGATTACTGCTTTGCACACTCTTGGCATTCTCTTGATGAGCTTCAAGAGGTAGTCACCTGAAATGGTCTTCCAACAGTCTTGAAGGAGTTCCCCGAGAGATGCTTAGCACTTGTTGGCCCTTTTGCCTTCTGTCTGCGGTCCAGCTCACCCCTAAACCATCTCGATTGGGTTCAGGTCCGGTGACTGTGGAGGCCAGGTCATCTGGCGCAGCACCCCATCTCTCTCCTTGTTGGTCAAATAGCCCTTGATGCCTTCAGTGTGACTCTACAATTTTTATAGTCATGAAAATAAAGAAAACTCTTAGAATGACAAGGTGTGTCCAAACTTTTGGTCTGTACTGTACATACATATTGTTAAAAACGAAGTAAAAAAAAAAGTAAAGCCTGAATGCACTGTAAGTAGCTTTGGATAAAAGTGTCTGCTAAATGCATAAATGTTAAAACGTTGATGAACACTATTATTATATTTAAAATCAATCCAAACAAACACATATTCCCTTTATTGCTTCACCTTTAAAAGACATGAAAATGTAAAGCAGTTGTTGAAGTAACTTTGTCACAGCTGAAGTGGACCAATATAATGCTTTAAAAAAATGAAGTCCCCCCCATCCACTGTTCTGATTGAACACGAGCTTTTTTTTCTGACCCTTTAATTTTTTTTCATATGAATTAAAATAATAATGTTATTTTATAACTATATTTTTGAAGTAATTCGTTTATTTTTGTAATGTCACTTTACATTTTTGATGTTTGAATTACTACAAGTATTTGTATTCAGGTTTGACAATATTAATAACACAAAAACTGTTTTAGAATTAAACTACATAGTTTTGTTTGGAATATTGATTGGAACCATAAATTGATAAATTAATAAAGAAGAAATAGTTATTAAAATTTTGCGCATCCATGTTAAAAAAATGCACATGGACAAGTGAACAGTCCAAATGTGTCCCCCAAATAAGCAGCACCATCTTAAGCAACAGACAAATAATTAAGTTTTTATAGTACAGATTAAACTTTCACACGTAACACATAAGTAGTTTAGTGTAGATGATCGTTTTTAAAAAACTATTTTTTCTTCATGGCAAACCATTAACATTGTACTTTTTCCATTAGGGCTTCATGATTAGTGAATCAGATGAAGACGGGTTCGTCAAAATCTGTGTGCCTAAGAACCCCTCCTTCTTTTTCATTGACAAGAGTGAGTGGGATAACTTGATAAAGAAGAGGGAAAAAAGAGGCTTTGCAGGACTTCAATGGACCACAGTAATTTCCAAAGGGCTGAGGACAATACATCCATACTGTTCATTTGCTTTTAAAAGACACAGACTGAAAGGATTGGGTTCGAAACAAACCAGCCCAGAATTTTCATGTCTTGCCTACTGCCGATTTGAAGATTGTCCAATCACTGTTACAGTGACTGTGGATAGTGACAAGGACCTTAAAGCAACAGTTGAATTTCAGGGTGAACCGTGCATACATAATCGCACTGAACTTAAAAGAAGACCTGTAAGAGCAAATGACAGAAAAACATTAGGGAAGGAATTACAAAAACAGCTCCCACGAGCAATGTTTCTAGAGAACATAGCCAAAATACCTGAGGATGTAATGGAGTCCGGCTGTAGAGATTTTGCTCCGAGTCGCAATGTCTTGAAAAACATTTCATGGGAAGCCCGTAAGTCAAGCCGCCAACACAGCAATGAAATAATCAGCCTTCAAATAATGCTACAAAAGAGAACAAACAGTCCAGATGAGGTACTCCAGAAAGTGATGCTACACCCAAAAGGGGTCCTGCTGTGGTCAAAAAGGAGTATACACATATATCAGGAACGATGCCAGGAGGACATAATTTATCTAGATGCGACTGGAAGCATAATGAGGAGAGAGACAGGATCACCTCCATTCTATGTATATGAGTTGGTGGTCAGAAATCCACACAAAACCTCATCTCCATTTCCTGTTGCCACGTACCTTACTTGCGACCACACCACAGCCTCAGTTTTGTTGTATTTTCTTGAGGCATTTCTAACAGACGTGGCAAGGTGGTTTGGAAGGAAGGGTATGCGGTCACCTGTCATGGTCATTTGTGATGGGTCAATTGTGTTAATGCAGGCTATATGCATGGCATTTGCAAAAAAAAACCTGACTGACACAATAAACCACTATTACAACATTGCAAGTGGAAAAGGGAAACCGGAAGATTTTGATGTGCCAGTTCTGCATAGATGCCTCAGCCATGTGATGAAGAATGCAAAGGAAATGTGCAGAAAGTAGTAAGCAGAATGTATTATTACTACAAAATCCTTGTAGTATATATTTAAAAAATATATTATGAAATTTGTCTGCATTAAGTACATTTCTAATACAGTAGCAAGTCTTAAATGCAGAGCATAATGGGATTTTAGTTCACACAAGTAACGTAATATCCATAAATGCTGTCATGTTAGTTTTTAAAAATTCAAATTCAATTATGATATTACTTTCCTCAGTGCAACAAACCACTACCACCTGGCAATGCATGTCTTTGGTGCCCTCACAACTGCAAGCACTTTAAAAGAACTGGATGACATGGTTCAAAGTGCTACAGTTGTCTTCTCCAGTCCATGCTGTGGTGCAAGTGTTGAGAAGCACTTCAAGAACCTGCAATCGTGGCTGCAGAAAAAAGGGACTCCATTGGATGAGACTACCAAGTCTAGGGGTGATGCAGAGGACTTGAAGGTAAATGTTAGATCTATCATCTGATCTTCCTGATCTATCTATCTATCTATAGGACATGGTAATTGTCAAAAAGGTCAAAGTGAGAACTTTTATTATTTTATTATGTTGGGGAATTTACAGTTAAAACCCAAGGACCAGATATTTGGCAATGAAGACCAGGAGTCAGAGATGAGTTCAATTAATAATAATAATTTTATTTGAAGAAAATAGTTTGCAATTTCATCAGCAGAAGTCAGCTTCAATACTCTCGACGGAGTTCGTAGGCCGCCCCCCGTACAATACAAAATCAACCACAATGTCAGCAGAAACTATTCTTCTGTACAGAACATAGGTGCTGACACACACACATACTGTACACACAAAGTCCATATATACAATTCAAGGTTCTCTAGCACTGGCAAGTCTCTTATCACTACGGTTGGATACACACACATAATAGGCCGACATTAGAACCGGCAGCCATATCACCCTGGAGCCCAAGACCGGTTTCCCACTGAAGCTAAGCAGGGCTGAGGCTGGTCAGTACCTGGATGGGAGACCTCCTGAGAAAACTAGGTTGCTGCTGGAAGAGGTGCTAGTGAGGCCAGCAGGGGGTGCTCACCCTGTGGTCTGTGTGGGTCCTAGCGCCCCAGTGTAGTGATGGGGACACTATACTGTCAACAAGCACCGTCCTTCGGATGAGACGTTAAACCGAGGTCCTGACTCTCTGTGGTCATTAAAAATCCCAGGATATATTTCGAAAAGAGTAGAGGTGTGACCTCGGCATCCTGGCTAAGTTCGCCCATTGGCCTCTGACCATCATGGCCTCCTAACAATCCCCATGTCTACTGATCGGCTTCATCACTCTGTCTCCTCTCCACCAGTAAGCTGGTGTGTGGTGGGCGTTCTGGCGCACTATGGCTGCCGTCGCATCATCCAGGTGGATGCTGCACACTGGTGGTGGATGAGGAGATACCCCCAGACTCTGTAAAGCGCTTTGAGTGCCTAGAAAAGTGCTATATAAATGTAATGAATTATTATTATTATTAATCTTGAGGAATAGAAATACAGGATTCACAGTTCTACATTTCTTTTTGTCCCTCGCAGCGCACGTAGAGGAAGGGCCTCCCCTGACCCTTTTAGCTGACCTTGTGACCCTAGGAGAAGGAATACACTCACATATGCTCCTGTCTGTTTCTTCTAAACACTTCTAAAAGGGAAAATAATATATCTGTGTAAGCAGCATGCATCTATCTATACGTATATAGATGGCTTTTTACTTATTTAGTTAAATCATACAACAATCTTGGAGGTTAAATACTGATCAAACACTTGATTAATAATTACACAATATTAATGAGATAATATATATATATATATTGAAGAAAGGATATGATCAGCGGCATCCACTCAATCCTCTCCTTCAATTATTATTTTGGTTATTGGACTAAGGAGGACATACTGGTAACCACAAAGACTGTTGTCTTCTCTTGAAATGTGGCAAATGTGACAAGTACTACAATTTACAGTTATTATCAGTTAGTTTGGAGAATTTCTTAAATCATTATTAATATTGCAAAAAGTGCATATCTCAAAACAATTTGTACAAACAGCATTCAACAATGGATTACTTGTCCATGGATTAATCTCTCAAAAGTAAGTATTTGTGTCAAGAAATAGACCATTGACATGATAATGACAAACCCTTTTGTCATTGTTCACAAATGTCAAAAATGCATCAGTCTGTCATAATGCCAGTCTGTCAAAGCACGGTTTCCTTATGTCTGTGTTCCTGTGGCTCAGTGGTAGAGCATTGCATTAGCAGCGCAAAAGGTTGTGGGTTCGATTCCCATGGAGTACACATGTTAGGTTAAAAAAATTATAATGATTTGTTAGCCTGAATGCACTGTAATCAACTTTGGATAAAAGCATCTGGTAAATGTAAATATAATGTGCAGATGTAAACTATGGTTTGGTTTCCACTGAAAATGCACAAGGCTGAGTTTCTTATGTATGGAATATATACATTTCAACAGCCCAAATTTACACATTACTGCATGTGCGATAATAATTACAAGACAATGGACAGGATTCAAAATTCTGCTGTACTGTACTTGTGGTCTGACCATAAAAATGCATTACAATGTCATTGTGATAGAAAATTAAAAGACTTGAAACCAGTGGAGAAAAAGATAAAATAACAGAGGGTAAACACACACAAAAAAACCTTGTGCATGCAGTGTAATTTTAATAGAGAACCAGTATAATATTTTTGGATCATCATTACAAAAAACAATTTATAATGTAGAAAACAGCAAACAGTTGTGCACAGTCAGTAAAATGGTTGTACAAAAGTGGTCACAATTTGTTTAGAGTAGTGAGAGATTGCTTTTATGATGATGTGCACAAGATACTATATGATGTGGAGGTTGAACAAGTAGTTTTGAAAATTTCATTTCTGATCTGAAAATGCTCCAAAGCATCTGAGAAAAACTGTAAAACACCTCTAATAACACATTGTTGCATTCTTTTTAGGATATTACAGGAAGCAACAGATTTGCAAAACGTTGCAATGCAATTATTTCTAATGCCCCACTGGACAAGCATGGAGAGGTCAATGTGTACCAATGCAAAGGGCTTATTGATCACCTCAAGAAATACGTTCTGCCATTTGCTGGATTATGGACCGGGATAATGCTAGGTTTGTCATATAACTATGTCACATTTCCCTTTTTGGACAGAAATATCAGACGATGTGTTTTCTGACAATTAAAAAAAAAATTTTTTTTTTAAATACAAAGGTGACCTTGGACGACATGGGACAGGACCACAGTATAAGCAGTGCTCCAGGAGATACAATGCCCTGAGAAAGCTTACAAGACAAGTAATTATATAGTTTGTACAATTACAGTAAATTGTGACACAACTCTTATTTTGTCGTACAGCTAAATTATGTTTTCACCTGTCTTTGTATCCTTTCTCAGAACATTACACAGGACAACAAAACTCAAGGAGTAATGGAAAAGAGTCAGTGGGACTTGAAACATATTCGTTTTACTTCTGGCCGGCTCACCAGGCTTGATGACTTTGTAGCCCAGTATCGGATTAGCCACACTGCACTCCTGAAGGAGTATGAGGACTCCGAAAGAGTTTTCCGAAGGAAGGTTAGAATATTTTGGAAAGGACTATAACAGGAGAATTACATGTAGTGTGTCATTCCATTCTATGCTTTGATATGTAAACCATATCTACAAATCCCTTACTTTATGTAGACTTACAGAGTAGAAAAAGAAATATGGAAAGAAAAGCAACAGAAAAAACGGGGAAGATATGTCTCAGCAATTCCCAAGCCTTTCCGTTTCAAGACATCAAAAAAGAAGGTATAGAGACAATGTAATGCTTTCATGCATTCTACAGAAATAAATGAAATTCATAATCTTCACATAACATAACTGTGACGCTAACAATGGAGGACAGGAGGCAGATGCAAGTAAAGGTAGTTTATTGACAGAAGTATGATGGATGAATGCTGGTGAGTGACGCAGGAACCACGATGGCAGCACAGACAGGTGGGTAGGTGGTTGGAGTGCGTTGGTAGCGATGGCGGTGATGGTGGATCGGTGATCGGCGGTGATAATCCGTGAATGACTGTGAATATCCGATGAAGACTGAAGCAGAACACAGAGCAAAGACAGGAACACAGGAGCACGAACAGACATCGACACGAGGACCTCAAACAACGATCTGACAAACAGGAGACGAAAGACAGGGCGTTAAATAGGCGGTGGAATGAGATGCACCTGCCGCTGATCAGGCGATCAGTGGCAACACCCACATGAACCAATCAACATGACATAACATGACTACAGCTGGAGACGGTGCATTCGCGAACCGTGACAGTACCCCTCCTCCTAAGGACGCCTCCTGGCGTCCCCAGAATCTCTTACCTGTCGATTGTAATCATCGATAAGGGAGTGATCCAGGATGTCCCTAGCAGGTACCCAACTTCTCTCCTCCGGACCGTAACCCTCCCAGTCCACCAAGTACTGAAATCCGCGTCCCCTCCTTCTAGAGTCCAGAATACGATTTACCAAATAGGTGGTCTCCCCATCTACGAGACGCGGCGGGGGAGGGACCGGGGTAGGCGGATTAATGGGAGAATGAAATACGGGCTTGATTTTGGACACATGAAAGGCGGAATGAATTCTCCTGTACGTAGGAGGGAGTTTAAGGCGGACTGCCACCGGACTAATGATCTTGGTGACAGTAAACGGGCCAATAAATTTGGGAGCCAACTTATTAGATACGGACCGGAGAGGAATATTCTTGGTTGAAAGCCACACCTTTTGACCCACGACGTATACGGGAGGCCTAGACCGGTGGCGATCGGCCTTGGCCTTGGTGCGCGCCCCCACTTGGAGTAGAGTCTCACGGGCTCTGGTCCAAGTGCGGTGGCACCTCTGGACGAAGGCGTGAGCGGAGGGGACCGCAACTTCGGATTCCATACTAGGAAAAATAGGTGGCTGGTAACCTACACTACACTCAAAAGGAGATAGGCCCGTAGCTGATACTGGTAAGGTATTGTGGGCGTACTCCACCATAGACAATTGTTGGCTCCAGGAGGAAGGATTCTTGGAGACCAAACATCGCAACACCCTTTCCAAATCTTGGTTGGCTCTCTCGGTTTGACCATTGCTCTGGGGGTGAAACCCTGAGGACAGACTTACAGTCGCTCCCAGTAGTCTACAGAATTCTTGCCAAAATTTAGCCACAAATTGGGGTCCCCTGTCGGAAACCACATCTATCGGGAGGCCATGTAAACGAAAGATGTGGTCTACGACAGTCAACGCTGTCTCCTTGGCTGAAGGTAATTTGGGCAAGGGAATAAAGTGGGCTGCCTTCGAGAACCGGTCCACCACGGTTAAAACTACCGTGTTGCCCTGGGAGGGCGGGAGGGCGGTAATAAAATCTAGAGCGATGTGGGACCAGGGTCTCGAAGGAACCGGCAGCGGTTGAAGTAACCCATCAGGGGGCCGACTGGAAGTCTTACCAGTGGCACAAACCGAGCAAGCCAAAACAAAACTGTGAATGTCACGAGCCATAAGTGGCCACCAGAATCGTTGCTTGACTAAAAATCTAGTACGGTTAACCCCTGGATGGCAAGCTACATTCGAGCAATGTCCCCACTGGATAACGTTGGACCTTAATCCCTCCGGCACAAATAAACAGTTCGGTGGACACCCGGGCGGAGGCGTTACCCCTTCTAAGGCCGTTCTGACCTTCGATTCGATCTCCCATGTGAGAGTGGAGACCACTAATGTCTCAGGAAAAATACACTCGGGAGTAGACGGGCGTTCGGAATGGTCAAAAATACGCGACAAAGAATCGGGTTTGATATTCTTGGAACCCGGGCGGTACGAGATAGTAAAGTCAAAACGTCCGAAAAAAAGTGCCCACCAAGCCTGCCTGGAGTTCAACCTCTTGGCGGTGCTAATGTACTCTAAATTCTTGTGGTCAGTCCATACTATAAAGGGAACCCCCGATCCCTCTAACCAGTGTCGCCATTCCTCCAATGCCATCTTGACTGCCAACAATTCTCGGTTACCAATATCGTAATTTCGTTCTGCCGGAGATAAACGATATGAGAAATACGCGCAAGGGTGGACCTTGTCGTCTAAGGGAGAACGTTGCGATAACACCGCTCCTACCCCCACCTCTGATGCGTCGACCTCCACCACGAACTGACGTGTAGGGTCAGGGGTAATCAGAATAGGGGCTGAAATGAAACGGCTCTTCAGTTTAGCGAACACAGCCTGAGCTGTGTCCGAACCACCTGAACGCAGTTTTGGCGGAGGTCAAGGCGGTCAGAGGTGCGGCTAGTTGGCTGAAGTTGCGAATAAAACGCCGGTAGAAGTTAGCGAACCCCAGAAACCTCTGTAGGGCCTTACGGGAATCTGGGCTTGGCCATTCTACCACAGCCTTAACCTTCTCGGGATCCATGCGTATTCCCTCAGTCGACACGATATACCCCAAAAATGGAATTGACTGTGCATGAAATTCGCATTTCTCCGCCTTGACAAAAAGCCCATTCTCTAGCAACCTCTGAAGCACTCGTTGGACGTGCTGCACATGTTCCTGGAGAGAAGAGGAAAAAATCAATATGTCGTCCAGGTAGACATAAATGAACTGATCGATCATATCTCGCAGCACGTCGTTGACGAGTGCATGGAAGACCGCTGGGGAGTTGGAGAGCCCAAAGGGCATAACCAAGTATTCAAAGTGCCCTCTGGGGGTGTTAAAAGCGGTCTTCCATTCATCCCCCTCCCTGATCCGAACCAAATGATACGCATTGCGTAAGTCCAGTTTTGTGAAAATTGACGCTCCCTGCAACCTCTCGAAGGCCGAAGACATCAACGGCAAAGGATAAGTATTCTTTACCGTGATGTTGTTCAGTCCCCGGTAATCAATACAAGGTCGCAGAGATCCGTCCTTCTTTCCCACAAAAAAGAACCCCGCCCCCGCAGGAGAAGAGGAAGGGCGGATGAATTTGGAAGCTAGAGAATCAGAAATATATTTCTCCATAGCCTCCCTCTCTGGAACAGAAAGTGAATAGAGTTTGCCCTTAGGCGGAGACTTACCTGATAGTAAATCTATGGCACAGTCGTAAGGACGATGCGGAGGAAGAGAAGCAGCCCGAGACTTACTGAACACTTCCTTCAGATGGAGGTACTCAGCGGGCACGTTAGACAAATCCACCGCCTCCTCCTGCAACACAGACACAGACACAGACGGACAGGCAGACACTAGACAAGACTCATGACACCTTTTACACCAAGACAAAACGGAGTTAGAGAGCCAGTCAATGCTAGGGTTGTGGAGGAGGAGCCAAGGGTGTCCGAGGACAATGGGTGCCAGGGGAGAGTCAAGGATGTGAAAAGAGATGGTCTCGGAGTGATTGCCAGAGGTGATGAGTGTAATGTCTTCAGTGATGTATGATATGGTGGGAAGTTGCTGACCAGTGAGGGCGTGAACCGTGATGTGGTGCGGAAGAGGTCTGAGGGGGATGTGGAGCTTGTGGGCTAATGTGCTGTCCATGAAGTTACCTTCTGCCCCGGAATCCAGTAGTGCCTGACAGTGATGTGTCTGTGCTGACCACCGCAGCCATACCGGGAGGAGCGTAGAAGATGATGGTGATGATGATGATGATGATGAGGTCTTCTCGGCGGAGATCCCACCCGATAGTAGCCTCATACGTACTACCGGGCCTGGCCTTTTACCGGACAGGCGTGGGCTTGATGTCCGGCTCCCCCGCAGTAAAGGCAAAGGCCCAGGGACCTCCGCCTCTCCTTCTCCTCCCGGGAAAGCCGAGCTCGCCCTACCTGCATGGGCTCGTGATCGTAGACGGGGCTGACCACGTCCCCGCCGCTGAACCGCACGTCTGCCGGTCCCCTGGATGGGGTGTTGAGTAGCCCCCTCCTCTCCATCCGTGCCAGACGTGCGTCGACCCGAAGGGCCAGCTCAATGAGTCCATTGAACGACGGGGGAAGGTCCAGGGCGTAGATCTCCCTCTGGACGCGGTCAGCCAGCCCATGCAGGAACATGTCCCACTGCGCCTCCTCGTTCCAATGGCACTCCGCCGCCAGGGTCCGGAACTCGATGGAGTAGTCCGAGACGGATCTCTCGTGCTGGCGCAACTCCGCCAGCCTCCTGGCCGCCTCCCATCCTGCGGCGGCCCGATCAAAGACCCGTCTCATCTCGGCGGAGAGGGCCTGGAACGAGGCGCAGCATGGGTCCTGGTTCTCCCACACCGCTGTTCCCCACAATGCCGCCCTCCCAGAGAGCAGGGTCAGGACGAAGGCCACCTTGGCCCTCTCAGTGGCGAACGTTCTAGGCTGGAGGGCAAAATGCATATCACAACGGTTAAGGAAAGCTCTACAATAGTCGGGTTCACCTGAGTAAGCCTCCGGAATCGGGAGGCGTGGTTCCGGCTGGGAGGGGGCCTCCGATGGTGCTGGTGGAACAGGCGGTGTGAGTGGCGCAGTGGGAGCTCGTAATAGCTGGAACTGTTGGGTGAGCTCGGACACCTGCGTCACTAAAGCCTGAACCGCGCGACCAGTGTCGTTAAGAGTCCGCTCCTGGGAGTCCATCCTCCGAACACTGGCGCTGAGGAAAGCTTCGAGGGAGGAGGGTTGATTACTCGCTGCCTCCATGTTGGTCAGATCGTTCTGTGACGCTAACAATGGAGGACAGGAGGCAGATGCAAGTAAAGGTAGTTTATTGACAGAAGTATGATGGATGAATGCTGGTGAGTGACGCAGGAACCACGATGGCAGCACAGATAGGTGGGTATGTGGTTGGAGTGCGTTGGTAGCGATGGCGGTGATGGTGGATCGGTGATCGGCGGTGATAATCCGTGAATGACTGTGAATATCCGATGAAGACTGAAGCAGAACACAGAGCAAAGACAGGAACACAGGAGCACGAACAGACATCGACACGAGGACCTCAAACAACGATCTGACAAACAGGAGACGAAAGACAGGGCGTTAAATAGGCGGTGGAATGAGATGCACCTGCCGCTGATCAGGCGATCAGTGGCAACACCCACATGAACCAATCAACATGACATAACATGACTACAGCTGGAGACGGTGCATTCGCGAACCGTGACAATAACAGTCCTAATTCTTATGCACCAATGGAAATTTCATCCACTCCAAAAAAAACAAAAACAAATTGATTTAAAAGAGAAACAGAAGCACTGTTTCATGAGGCTACTTAAAAATCTGATCTGTTTTTAAACTGTTGATAGTCCTCAGTGTCTGAGGGTCCCATTGGAAAACAAATCTCGCCACCACAGCTAAGGTCATCCCTGGAGGGGGACCATGAAAACATTGTTGACAACAAGGCAAAGACAACAGCAACCCCACAGGATCAAGTAAGAATACTTTCTTTTATCAAATGTTCATACTCATAGTATTACCTTTTAAATGTTCTAGTTTGATTGAATATTTTAAAGAATAAAAACAGTAGTTAAAATAAAAAATCTTATTGAAACACATTACCTTTCTGTTTAACTGTCTTTTATGTTTGGTTGAAATTTGTAGCTCACCTCTTTGTGGAAAAGGAGAGACACTGAGGTTGTGGTTTCTGTGATCCCTACACAAACCAAAGTAACATCATTTATCATTCATCACAGTGAACTTTGTACACTTCGGCCACACCAGTGGCTAAATGGCGAGGTACAGCATACATTTATTTTTTATATTTAAAATAAGCTTAAGTAACTTTTCATAACTATAAACCTGTATATAAAATTATAAATATACTATAAAATAAAGGTCCATCTTTCATACATAACTGTAAAGAATGTAGTGCAGGAATATTGAGTAGATCTACATTACCACGTCATCTACCACGATTAACAAATATGGACACAACAAATCTGAAAGTAAAATTCCATGTAGGACTGCCTATTAGGGGACAAAAAATAACAGAATGAAATTAGACTCATTAAGAACTACAAATTAACAAGGACAAATAGTAAAGAGCTACTAAATAATTACATACTCACCACAAAAAAACATAAACAAAACCAAATTAAACCCTGTGTCTTGTAACGATACATTGATCTTTAAATGCACAAAACGATCAGTCTGCTTACTCTGCTAGAACCTGAAAAGTATTTATATAGTTTTTTTTACCTCTTCATTCATGTCCAAACTGTTCTAAGCGCGTCCTCCTGAGCATGTTCTCAAGTAGGCATGTGATGCGTTGTCTTGCATTATGGCAGATCACAGACTTAAAAGTTAATATATCAAAACTTAATTTTTTATTTGTAATATGCATTACTAAGGATTTCATTTGGACAAATTTAAATCAGATTTTCTCAGTATTTTCAAATTCTAACAAACCATAAATTAATGGAAAGCTTATTTATTCAGCTTCCAGATGACGTGTAAATATTTTAAACAATTTAGCCTTATGACTGCTTTTATGGTCCAGGGTAACATATGGATAAATACTGTGTGGTTCTTTATAGCCTGTGTTTATGTGTGTATACATTGCAATATTGAAATGGTTAAATTGAAACACAGTTACTCATTTTGAGATAAAAGTACAAATTGCTGCAAATGTTACATAGAAAATAGCATTTTTATATTGTAAATAATAATAAGACAAATATTTATACTAGATAGAACAATGATGTGATCAATGGTTTGTAAATGTTGTACTCTTAATGTATAACACTAATTTTCTAAAAAATATGCAATTGTTTTCCATAGATAATTGAAGCCCTGTTTCATATTGCTGCCAGTGAGCTAGAGATCGGGAATTCCATTTACATTCTTAATCACTACGTAGCAGGTGTGATTCTGTTTGGGGAAAAACCTCAGCTTGCCTGGCAAAAATTGTCAAAGGTAGTTATGGTGGACTGACTATAGTATGGATATGCAATTTTGTGTGTATGTGTTTCCAAAGACCAATATTATATATCTTAAGTATTATAGAACCTAACCTAGCCTAACCCTAACCACATGCAGAATTATGGTTAATGTCATAATATTTTTAAAAGGCAAATTTACTTAATAATTGCAAAGCTGATATAATGTTTGTGTTCTTTGGTAGATTAACTTGAACAATTACCAGGGAATTGTTTCTTTTGTGAACATTGACAATGTCCATTGGAAGTTTCTGGTGAGTAGGTGAATAACTTCATTTTATCATTACCAAATCTGGATCTACTCAGTATTAGTAGCTGTTGTTTCACCTTATCATTTTCAGTTCATAAATGCGGTCAACCACACAGTGTACCTGGTAGACCCATCAAAAAGTCCCACAGAGAAAGATGACTCAATTCATGCTGCCCAAAAACTCAGGTATTCTTTATGTAACTCATTGTCACATCCTTAAGCCACATCCTATGGCTATGTGAATGCAGTTGCACAGAATTTTCTATATTTATTTACCTAACCACTAACAAAGTTTTAATGACTTTGTCTACTGTTATTACACATCTAAAGGTTTTGCTTTCACGGCATAGAATGTGTACAAGTTGTTGATATTGGTGGGACATTTCTCATTAACTTTAGATATAGCTTAAATACAACTTTATTTTCATTAAACATTACAAGTAAATAATAATACAAGTACTTGGTAACAAAATACAATTTAGCATTTGCAAAATTCCAAATAGTGGTTTTGTGCTACTATTATAATAATATATAAATAATATTTATATTATATATAAATCATCATTAAATAAATAACTGAACAGTAAATACACACAGCAGGTGAAAAAAATATGGATAGATAGCTCATCGAAAACAACAAACATCGATTGTTGTGAAGATGTTCAGTTGCTGGGGATACTAAAGATACATTTTAATATATTTGCATTCACCACAGTGGTACACCAAAGAACCCAATAAGCATGCATAGACTGAAGTGTTTAAAAGATGTCATTATGTCATATTGCTATTTTTCCCATATCACAAGTAATTACTGACCAGGAGGACTAAAGGTTAAATGAATCAAATCACAATTGATGCAAACATTGTTTAGACTTTGTATGACTTTAAAGTAATACAATTATTTACATAATTTACATTCTGGACACTAAGAAAAAAACACTATAACACTATAAAAACACTATAATAATTAAGTTATAAACATATGTATATTAAACATTTGGAATAGACTAGTAATTTGATTTCAAATTTTATGTACTTTTTTCCTAATTAACACATATTTTAATTATACATCACACCTAGTGAGTACATACAAATGAGGAATACTCAACAAAGAAAAACAGAGTGGCTGAATATACAGTGGAAAGGAGGAGTTATGACACATCCAGTCCAGCAGGATGGCAGTAGCTGTGGCGTCATTGTTGTCTTGGTATGTGACATGTACTGTAATACCTCTCTCTCTCTTATCTTCTTTATATTAAGTAAATCTTTATGTGCCATTGTCTTATTTTTACTTGATTGTACAAAATGACAAGTAAAAGATTAGGGGAATTCTAGTTAAAAAAGCTGCCATATGCTGGAGTCTAACATATTACATGATGGTCTTATATCATTGATTTTTTTAGATGGCAAGGGAAATAATGAAAGCACTTCCAAATGTTCCCATTTTACAATTTGGAACTTCCAGAAAGGAAATGGCCAATGAACGAAAAATGATGGCTCTACAGATACTCAAAGCATCAGGTTTGTAAAACAAGTTCTTGTCTGCTGTGTGCTTAAATATATAATAAAATGCAGCTTCTCACATCTGACTCAAGTCAAAATTCAAATACACCAAGCAGAATTCAAGTATAACAAATCATTTATAAATTGAAGTTATTAGAGTTATTAGTAGAAAGGCATAGGCACACATTGTATCCATTGGCATTCTTATTAGGGGCCAAGCACCAAAGTTCTTATTCTTCTTTGTCCATTTCTTCCACTCGAGTCTATGGCAGCCCATAGAGCCACTTGCAGGAAAGTTGTCAAATTTGGTACACTGATAGAAGACAGTCTCAACACATTAACCAAAGCAAATTTGGAGTCTCTAACACCACCACTTTTCCAAATTTTTACTCATGATTATTATAAGAACTTTTAAGCCATAAGCCACAGAAGGAAATATTGGCTCATGCTGAGTCGAATGAATACCAAAATTGTAAAAATCATAAGGTTTCATTTTTTAGCTGATTTCTATTGTTCGAAAAACCTACTTGTTGGATTGTCTGATTTTCAGCAAAAATTTGCTCAGATCATCTTCAGAACATGCTGGCAAAAAATTTTGGCATTCAATTTTATTTGTCCAGCCATTATTGAATAAGACACGTACGAGATTTACGAAAAACATCTAAAAAAGGATGAGAGGCTATATCTCTGCAACGGTTTGGCAAATTGAGACTTTGTGTGTGTAATAACAAGTATGACCTAAGACTACCTGCAGTGTTTTGGTGTTGTCCCACCTAGTGGTCAAGAGATATGAAAAATACATATTGTTGCTTATAACTTCTGAAAGTAACTATGCATTAGTTAATGTTGAATACATATGTTTAACTAATTTAGTCAGCATGGACTAAGAATGAACAGTACTTTTACATAACTTATCAATTGTAGTAAGTTAAGCAATGGAACCGTTTTATAAAATGGTTAATAACAGTGTTGATTCCAGTGACATTGACTTACAAAATCAGTGTTTGTATGAAGTTGACTAATGTACTAATGGCACTTTGTTAACTATTAGTTTATAATAATCAAATAGTTTTTAAGTGATTTAAGTGATTGTACTTTACAATATACAGTGCCAGTCCAAAGATGGTAAACATCACTTTTTGAGTGGCTTTCTCTCTGGAAATGGAAACTCTCATGCTTACCAAGTCTGTTAAGCAGCTTGACAGTTAGATATGGTTATAATAAGAATGTCACTTTTCAGTTACAGTTACGGTATATTATAATCTTGCATTACCTACATCTAGGTCTCTCTACAATCAAGGGTAATCCATGGTAACAAAGATTTTAAGTTAACAACTGTGGAAAATAACAACTACAGATGCCAGATGACTATGCAGAGGCCTAAATACATGAAAGTATTTGATCTCCAATGTCATATAAACATATGTTCACCAAATTGAAGGGGATGTAAATGCACCGTTTGTCTACATGCCACCACCAATGTTGAAAAAACAAGTAACACACATTGTTATTGTCACTGGAGGTAAATTACTGTTTTGAAGCCTGATTTAAAGGCTGGATCGAGAGAAAAATTTGTTTGTGTTACTAATTTTTGTTTATATGAAAATTGCAGTGTTCGATGAAGCCGAAAACTGTTCCATGTGTTCCCTTAAAAAGCCTACTGGATCTGTGCATCGTTTCATAAATTGGGTGAGTTTGTTAACCACTAGATAAAGTGAAAAGCAATAGCAATATTAAACTGTAGCAGTTCCCTGATATTTCCAACTAATACATTTCTAGATCCAATGTGACACATGTGAAAGGTGGTACCATGAAAAGTGCCTGGGTATGGCCAAAGAAGACCTGGAACAGGCCAGAGCTAACACATGGAGCTGCATATTGTGCTCTTAAATTGTTTAATTAAAACAAACTTTATTCTTTTTCCTTTTTTTGAAGTGTGCAGTTGTTCTTTTAAATTGTTATTAATAGTTGTAAATGGTAAAATGTTTTTGATTAAATTGAGTATAAACACTGTTTTGTGAAAAATGTGAAAGAAAAGTCTAAATTATTATAACAATAAACATTTTTATGTGTGAAATTCAACATGATGTCTTTTTGTAGTTGATGTTGTACTCTTTATCTGAGTTGAAAATGGTATGTGGACCCTAGAACTTTTATTTTTATAGCTTTTTGAAAGTAGAGATGCTCAAATGTATAATCTGCATTTATTTTGTAAAATTCATCAGAGAGTCCTGAAACGACACGGATGACACTGTGTGAATGTGTACTCTCAATCTGAGGTTAATGTGGCCTGTGCAATCTATAAATTAAATTTTTATACATTTTTGAAAATAGAGCACCATCTCATTCATGAGATTTGGGGGGGGGGGGGGGGGGCTCCTATATTGTAATTCCACATCAGACAGTTCTGAAACGACGCATCTGATTTTGTGTGAAGGTGTACTCTTAATCTGAGGTGAAAGTGGTCTTTGCAATCTATAAATTTTTTTAATATACATTTTTGAAAATAGAGATGCAGCATCTCATTTATGAGATTTGGGAGGCTCTTATTTTGTAATTCCACATCAGACCGTCCTGAAACGATGCAGCTGACATTGTGGCAAGGTGTACTCTCAATCTGAGGTGAAAGTGGTCTGTGCAATCTATAACTTTTATTTTTATAGATTTTTGAAAGTAAAGATGCAGCAGCTTGTTTATGAGATTTGGGAGGCTCTTATTTTGTAATTCCACATCAGACAGTCCTGACACGATGCAGCTGATATTGTGGGAAGGTGTACTCTCAATCTGCGGTGAAAGTGGTCTGTGCAATCTATAACTTTTATTTTTATAGATTTTGGAACGTAGAGATGCAGCAGCTTATTTTTGAGATTTGGGAGGCTCCTATTTTGTAATTACACATCAGACTGTTCTGAAACGATGCAGCTGACATTGTGGGATGGTGTACTCTCAATCTGAGGTGAAAGTGGCCTGTGCAATGTATAACTTTAATTTTTATAGATTTTTGAAAATAGAGGTGTAGCATCTCATTTATGATATTTGGGGGGCTCTTATTTTGTAATTCCACATCAGACACTCCTGAAACGATGCAGCTGATATTGAGGGAAGGTGTACCCTCAATCTGAGGTGAAAGTGGTCTGTGCAATGAATAACTTTCATTTTTATAGATTTTTGAAAATCGATGAAGCATCTCATTTATGATATTTGGGAGGCTTTTATTTTGTAATTACACATCAGACTGTCCTGAAACGATGCAGCAGACATTGTGGCAAGGTGTACTCTCAATCTGCGGTGAAAGTGGTCTGTGCAATCTATAACTTTTATTTTTATAGATTTTTGAAAGTAGAGATGCAGCAGCTTATTTTTGAGATTTGGGAGGCTCCTATTTTGTAATTCCACATCAGACTGTCCTGAAACGATGCAGCTGACATTGTGGGATGGTGTACTCTCAATCTGAGGTGAAAGTGGCCTGTGCAATCTATAGCTTTAATTTATATAGATTTTTGAATGTAGAGATGCAGCATCTCATTTATAATATTTGGGGGGCTCTCATTTTGTAATTCCACATCAGACACTCCTGAAGCGATGCAGCTGATATTGTGGGAAGGTGTACTCTCAATCTCAGGTGAAAGTGGCCTGTGCAATCTATAACTTTTTTTTCATAAACATTTTTGAAAGTAGATGCAGCAGCTTTTTTGAGATTTGGGAGGCTTTTATTTTGTAATTACACATCAGACAGTTCTGAAACGATGCAGCTGACATTGTGGGATGGTGTACTCTCAATCTGAGGTGAAAGTGGCCTGTGCAATCTATAACTTTAATTTTTATAGATTTTTGAATGTAAATATTCAGCACCTCATTTATGATATTTGGTGGGGCACTTATTTTGTAATTACACATCAGACAGTCCTGAAACGATGCAGCTGACATTGTGGTAAGATGTACTCTCAATCTGAGGTGAAAGTGGCCTGTGCAATGTATAACTTTAATTTTTATAGTTTTTTGAAAATAGAGGTGTAGCATCTCATTTATGATATTTGGGGGGCTCTTATTTTGTAATTCCACATCAGACACTCCTGAAACGATGCAGCTGATATTGAGGGAAGGTGTACCCTCAATCTGAGGTGAAAGTGGTCTGTGCAATGAATAACTTTAATTTTTATAGATTTTTGAAAATCGATGAAGCATCTCATTTATGATATTTGGGAGGCTTTTATTTTGTAATTACACATCAGACTGTCCTGAAACGATGCAGCAGACATTGTGGCAAGGTGTACTCTCAATCTGCGGTGAAAGTGGTCTGTGCAATCTATAACTTTTATTTTTATAGATTTTTGAAAGTAGAGATGCAGCAGCTTATTTTTGAGATTTGGGAGGCTCCTATTTTGTAATTACACATCAGACTGTCCTGAAACGATGCAGCTGACATTGTGGGATGGTGTACTCTCAATCTGAGGTGAAAGTGGCCTGTGCAATCTATAGCTTTAATTTATATAGATTTTTGAATGTAGAGATGCAGCATCTCATTTATAATATTTGGGGGGCTCTCATTTTGTAATTCCACATCAGACACTCCTGAAGCGATGCAGCTGATATTGTGGGAAGGTGTACTCTCAATCTCAGGTGAAAGTGGCCTGTGCAATCTATAACTTTTTTTTCATAAACTTTTTTGAAAGTAGATGCAGCAGCTTTTTTTGAGATTTGGGAGGCTTTTATTTTGTAATTACACATCAGACAGTCCTGAAACGATGCAGCTGACATTGTGGGATGGTGTACTCTCAATCTGAGGTGAAAGTGGCCTGTGCAATCTATAACTTTAATTTTTATAGATTTTGAATGTAGAGATTCAGCACCTCATTTATGATATTTGGTGGGGCACTTATTTTGTAATTACACATCAGACAGTCCTGAAACGATGCAGCTGACATTGTGGTAAGATGTACTCTCAATCTGAGGTGAAAGTGGCCTGTGCAATGTATAACTTTAATTTTTATAGTATTTTTGAAAATAGAGGTGTAGCATCTCATTTATGGTATTTGGGGGGCTCTTATTTTGTAATTCCACACCAGACAGTCCTGACACGATGCAGCTGATATTGTGGGAAGGTGTACTCTCAATCTGCGGTGAAAGTGGTCTGTGCAATCTATAACTTTTATTTTTATAGATTTTGGAACGTAGAGATGCAGCAGCTTATTTTTGAGATTTGGGAGGCTCCTGTTTTGTAATTACACATCAGACTGTTCTGAAACGATGCAGCTGACATTGTGGGATGGTGTCCTCTCAATCTGAGGTGAAAGTGGCCTGTGCAATGTATAACTTTAATTTTTATAGATTTTTGAAAATAGAGGTGTAGCATCTCATTTATGATATTTGGGGGGCTCTTATTTTGTAATTCCACATCAGACACTCCTGAAACGATGCAGCTGATATTGAGGGAAGGCGTACCCTCAATCTGAGGTGAAAGTGGTCTGTGCAATGAATAACTTTAATTTTTATAGATTTTTGAAAATCGATGAAGCATCTCATTTATGATATTTGGGAGGCTTTTATTTTGTAATTACACATCAGACTGTCCTGAAACGATGCAGCAGACATTGTGGCAAGGTGTACTCTCAATCTGCGGTGAAAGTGGTCTGTGCAATCTATAACTTTTATTTTTATAGATTTTTGAAAGTAGAGATGCAGCAGCTTATTTTTGAGATTTGGGAGGCTCCTATTTTGTAATTCCACATCAGACAGTCCTGAAACGATGCAGCTGACATTGTGGGATGGTGTACTCTCAATCTGAGGTGAAAGTGGCCTGTGCAATCTATAACTTTAATTTTTATAGATTTTTGAATGTAGAGATTCAGCACCTCATTTATGATATTTGGTGGGGCACTTATTTTGTAATTACACATCAGACAGTCCTGAAACGATGCAGCTGACATTGTGGTAAGATGTACTCTCAATCTGAGGTGAAAGTGGCCTGTGCAATGTATAACTTTAATTTTTATAGTTTTTTGAAAATAGAGGTGTAGCATCTCATTTATGGTATTTGGGGGGCTCTTATTTTGTAATTCCACACCAGAAAGTCCTGACACGATGCAGCTGATATTGTGGGAAGGTGTACTCTCAATCTGCGGTGAAAGTGGTCTGTGCAATCTATAACTTTTATTTTTATAGATTTTTGAAAATCGATGAAGCATCTCATTTATGATATTTGGGAGGCTTTTATTTTGTAATTACACATCAGACTGTCCTGAAACGATGCAGCTGACATTGTGGCAAGGTGTACTCTCAATCTGCGGTGAAAGTGGTCTGTGCAATCTATAACTTTTATTTTTATAGATTTTTGAAAGTAGAGATGCAGAAGCTTATTTTTGAGATTTGGGAGGCTCCTATTTTGTAATTACACATCAGACTGTTCTGAAACGATGCAGCTGACATTGTGGCATGGTGTACTCTCAATCTGAGGTGAAAGTGGCCTGTGCAATCTATAACTTTATTTTTTATAGATTTTTGAATGTAGAGATGCAGCATCTCATTTATGATATTTGGGGGGCTCTTATTCTGTAATTACACATCAGACTGTTCTGAAACGATGCAGCTGACATTGTGGCAAGGTGTACTCTCAATCTGCGGTGAAAGTGGTCTGTGCAATCTATAACTTTAATTTTTATAGATTTTTGAAAGAAGATACAGCAGCTTATTTTTGAGATTTGGGAGGCTCCAATTTTGTAATTCCACATAAGACTGTTCTGAAACGATGCAGCTGACATTGTGGGATGGTGTACTCTCAATCTGAAGTGAAAGTGGCCTGTGCAATCTATATCTTTAATTTTTATAGATTTATGAATGTAGAGATGCAGCATCTCATTTATGATATTTGGGGGGGGGGGGGCTCTTATTCTGTAATTACACATCAGATAGTCCTGAAACGATGCAGCTGACATTGTGGTAAGAAGTACTCTCAATCTGAGGTGAAAGTGGTCTGTGCAATCTATAACTTTTATTTTTATAGATTTTTGAAAGTAGAGATGCAGCAGCTTTTTTGATATTTGGGAGGCTCTTATTTTGTAATTACACATCAGAAAGTCCTGAAACGATGCAGCTGACATTGTGGTAAAGTGTACTCTCAATCTGAGGTGAAAGTGGTCTGTGCAATGTATAACTTTAATTTTTTTATAGATTTTTGAAAATAGAGATGCAGCATCTCATTTATGATATTTGGGGGGCTCTTATTCTGTAATTACATATCAGATAGTCCTGAAACGATGCAGCTGACATTGTGGTAAGGTGTACTCTCAATCTGAGGTGAAATTGGTCTGTGCAATCTATAACTTTTATTTTTATAGATTTTTGAATGTAGAGATGCAGCATCTCATTTATGATATTTGGGGGGCTCTTATTCTGTAATTACACATCAGATAGTCCTGAAACGATGCAGCTGACATTGTGATAAGGTGTACTCTCAATCTGAGGTGAAAGTGGTCTGTGCAATCTATAACTTTAATTTTTATAGATTTTTGAAAGGAGATACAGCAGCTTATTTTTGATATTTGGGAGGCTCCTATTTTGTAATTCCACATAAGACTGTTCTGAAACGATACAGCTGACATTGTGGGATGGTGTACTCTCAATCTGAAGTGAAAGTGGCCTGTGCAATCTATAACTTTAATTTTTATAGATTTTTGAATGTAGAGATGCAGCATCTCATTTATGATATTTGGGGGGGGGGGGGGGGGGGGGGCTCTTATTTCGAAATTACACATCAGACTGTCCTGAAACGATGCAGCTGACATTGTGGCAAGGTGTACTCTCAATCTGCGGTGACAGTGGTCTGTGCAATCTATAACTTTTATTTTTATAGATTTTTGAACGTAGAGATGCAGCATCTCATTTATGATATTTGGGGGGCTCTTATTCTGTAATTACACATCAGACTGTTCTGAAACGATGCAGCTGACATTGTGGCAAGGTGTACTCGCAATCTGCGGTGAAAGTGGTCTGTGCAATCTATAACTTTTATTTTTATAGATTTTTGAATGTAGAGATGCAGCATCTCATTTATGATATTTGGGGGGCTCTTATTTTGTAATTACACATCAGACTGTCCTGAAACGATGCAGCTGCCTTTGTGGTGAGGTGTACTCTCAATCTGAGGTGAAAGAGGTCTGTGCAATGAATAACTTTAATTTTTATAGATTTTTGAAAATCGATGTAGCATCTCATTTATGATATTTGGGAGGCTTTTATTTTGTAATTACCCATCAGACTGTCCTGAAACGATGCAGCTGACATTGTGGCAAGGTGTACTCTCAATCTGCGGTGAAAGTGGTCTGTGCAATCTATAACTTTTATTTTTATAGATTTTTGAAAGTAGAGATGCAGCAGCTTATTTTTGAGATTTGGGAGGCTCCTATTTTGTAATTCCACATCAGACAGTCCTGAAACGATGCAGTTGACATTGTGGGATGGTGTACTCTCAATCTGAGGTGAAAGTCGTCTGTGCAATCTATAACTTTTATTTTTATAGATTTTTTAATGAAGAGATGCAGCATCTTATTTATAATATTTGGGGGGCTCTTATTCTGTAATTACACATCAGACAGTCCTGAAACGATGCAGCTGACATTGTGGTAAGGTGTACTCTCAATCTGAGGTGAAAGTGGTCTGTGCAATCTATAACTTTTATTTTTACAGATTTTTGAAAGTAAGTGCAGCAGCTTATTTATGATATTTGGGAGGCTCTTATTTTGTAATTCCACATCAGACTGTCCCAAAACGATGCAGCTGCGATTGTGGCAAGGTGTACTCTCAATCTGAGGTGAAAGTGGTCTGTGCAATCTATAACTTTTTTTAATATACATTTTTGAAAGTAGAGATGCAGCAGCTTATTTTTGAGATTTGGGAGGCTCCTATTTTGTAATTACACATCAGACTGTTCTGAAACAATGCAGCTGACATTGTGGCAAGGTGTACTCTCAATCTGCGGTGAAAGTGGTCTGTGCAATCTATAACTTTTATTTTTATAGATTTTTGAAAGTAGAGATGCAGCAGCTTATTTTTGAGATTTGGGAGGCTCCTATTTTGTAATTCCACATCAGACAGTCCTGAAACGATGCAGTTGACATTGTGGGATGGTGTACTCTCAATCTGAGGTGAAAGTCGTCTGTGCAATCTATAACTTTTATTTTTATAGATTTTTTAATGAAGAGATGCAGCATCTTATTTATGATATTTGGGGGGGCTCTTATTCTGTAATTACACATCAGACAGTCCTGAAACGATGCAGCTGACATTGTGGTAAGGTGTACTCTCAATCTGAGGTGAAAGTGGTCTGTGCAATCTATAACTTTTATTTTTACAGATTTTTGAAAGTAAGTGCAGCAGCTTATTTATGATATTTGGGAGGCTCTTATTTTGTAATTCCACATCAGACTGTCCTAAAACGATGCAGCTGCGATTGTGGCAAGGTGTACTCTCAATCTGAGGTGAAAGTGGTCTGTGCAATCTATAACTTTTTTTAATATACATTTTTGAATGTAGAGATGCAGCAGCTTATTTTTGAGATTTGGGAGGCTCCTATTTTGTAATTCCGCATCAGACTGTTCTGAAACAATGCAGCTGACATTGTGGCAAGGTGTACTCTCAATCTGAGGTGAAAGTGCCCTGTGCAATCTATAACTTTAATTTTTATAGATTTTTGAATGTAGAGATGCAGCATCTCATTTATGATATTTGGGGGGCTCTTATTCTGTAATTACACATTAGACTGTTCTGAAACGATGCAGCTGACATTGTGGTAAGGTGTACTCTCAATCTGAGATGAAAGTCGTCTGTGCAATCTATAACTTTTATTTTTATAGATTTTTGAATGTAGATGCAGCAGCATGCAGCTGACACTGTACTTTCTGTCTGAGGTGGAACCAGTCTGTGCATTCTAGAACTTTTATTTTTATAGCTTTTCGAATGTAGAGATGCAGCAAGCATATATTATTGTTCTTATTTTGTAATATGAGTATTAGAGGGTTTTTATATTTTGGTATTCAGCATCAGACAGTAACAGACTGTCTGTTGGGGGGGAAAGAGTAGCGTTCGCTGGAAGAGCACTGCATTCAGATCAGTTCTCTGACGGTATTACCATAATTTGCAGTTTATACGCGACCCTGGAAATAACGTGGCGGCTAGATTGACCGTGCTTTTCTACTTGGCGGCTGGCTTGACCGCAGTGGCTTTACTGACAAGATAAATTAAAGGAACACTCCGACTTTTTGGGACTTTAGCTTATTCACAGATAAGTCCATACATACCTTTTTCATTTCTGTGCGTTCTGTAAGTGTTATTTGACGCACCCACCGCTAACCTAGCTTAGCACAAAGACTAGATGTAAATGGATACTGGTAGCATAGTAATCCCAATAAGTGACAAAATAATTCAAACATTTTCCTATTTACATGTTGTGATCTGTATAGTCACAGCGTGTAAAAATAACAAGGCTATATGAGACAGAGACCATTTTTAATTGTATAAATACTGGGAACTATATTCTCACTAGGCATAGGAGCACAGCTAACGTTACTTGGGCGGAGTGATTAGCGCTGCACACGAGACGCGCCGTGGTGAGGAGAAGAGAGTTCGCTCAGAGTTGGAGTAATAGAGTCAGCAATTACTAGATAGTAGATTTAAAGTGTACAATCATGGGTGTTCGCTGTATTGTAAATAACTGCGACAATAAACAGGGGAGACCAGGTATTACTATGATGCAGAGATGGGACCAAGTCACACATGTGCAAGTCTCAAGTAAGTCTCAAGTCTTAACCTTCAAGTCTCAAGTAAGTCCCAAGTATTTTTTTCTTGGGCAAGTCAAGTCAAGTCACAAGTTATGTCAAGTCAAGTCAAGTCAAGTCCTGTAGTAAGTCAAGTCAAGTCCAAGTCAAGTCACCTTATTATTGTAATTTTACCTGCAGAATCTGATCTTAATAAAGTTAAAGACAAGATATAAGTAACAGTAAATTAAAATAATTTGGATTTGCATTGTAAATACTCATGTTCAGTAAAATACATCATGGAATCAAACAAAATTGAAACTTCATAAAATTATTTATTTTTCACTTCTGCCAACAGAAATGTTTTACATTTTCAACATTGAGTCCATAAAACAAATAACAGCTAAACATCCAACAGACTCCTCTCTGAAGGAGAGGACCCCTCTCTCTCTCTCTCTCTCACGACGTGACATGACATTCAGCCAAGTATGGTGACCCATACTCAGAATTCGTGCTCTACATTTAACCCATCCAAAGTGCACACACACAGAGCAGTGAACACACACACACACACACACTGTGAACACACACCCGGAGCAGTGGGCAGCCATTTATGCTGCGGCGCCCAGGGAGCAGTTGGGGGTTCAATGCCTTGCTCAAGGGCACCTAAGTCATGGTATTGAAGGTGGAGAGAGAACTGTACATGCACTCCCCCCACCCACAATTCCTGCCGGCCCGGGACTCGAACTCACAACCTTTCGATTGGGAGTCCGACTCTCTAACCATTAGGCCACAACTTAACCCCTCACACACAGTTTACATACAACATTAAACTTTCTTACATTTCTCCTCTCTCTCTCTCTCTCTCTCAAGTTCAAGTTGCTTTATTGGCATGACATTTGAGTTACAGTATTGCCAAATTTAGCATTTAGATACAGAATAAAATATGATTACAATAAAATACAATAAAAATAGCAGCAGCAGATAATATTTCTTATATTAATAATAGTATTTATATAGAATTAAGAATATAAAATAAAACAGTTGAATACAATAAATGATCCCTTTCGTATGGTGTATAAATATTTAGTAGCTATTGTGACTGCCGTCTCATTCTCTCCAAGTATATAGAGTAGTTTCTCCGAGTCATTTAGAGACAAGAATGAAGGATTCAAAGCTTCAAACTGTGGGAAGAATGTTTCTCTTGTAGTGCTGAATTTGGGACAGACAAGAAGGAAGTGTTTCTCATCCTCTGTTTGATTCAGCTCACAGTGTTTGCCTCTCTTCTCTCGGTAGCCAGGATCTTTTATGTCTACCAATCTCTATTTCCAAATCATGATCACCGAGTCGATATTTTGAAAGGATTTGTCTTTCTTTTAATTGCTTGAGTGATAAGTAATTTGCCAGTTTTGTGGTTCTGTTTAGGGCCGAATAACACTGGAGTTTGGTTTGGAGCTCAAATTCATTTTTTTCATTTTTCATAATAATTATACTTCAGATTTTTGTAAATTAGTTTCTGAATGTTGGGGTTGTGATTGGAGTCAGACTCAGTTTGGGTTTCCTTCATCAGGTGAAGCACGAGTGTGTTTCTCTCTCACTCTCTCTCTCTCTCACACACACACACACACACACACACACACACACACTCTCTCTCTCTCTCTCTCTCTCAGAGTACATCCGTAAGTCATTACCTCTATTACAAGGTATTGCACTTGCAAAATATAAGATTCGAGAGTCTTGTCTGCAAGCCGAGCACGATGTGGCCTATCCCACCATGTATGCGCCACCGGTATGCGCGCTCATAATGGAAGCAACGCGGTCGCGACTCGCACGCGGTGCGACACGCTCGACGCCTCAGGGGCGCAACTGCCCGAGCGCTTTGGAAACAATGAGAAAGCGGCGCGACTAGCGATTTCCACGCGTTTTTAGGCGCGAATTATTGACGACAAAAGCGATGACCCTCAGTACCCCTCAAGCTGAGATGTTGATGTGATGTGATATCTGATCTAAGTGGGCGTGGTCTGCGTAAGGTAGAGAGGGCATGACTGATGATGTCATGACATGACAACGCGATTCTCAGCCTGCGCTCCAGCTGAGTAATCAATTTTATTTTTTAAAAATACTTTATATATTTTATATTCAAACTGAAAACATAATGTGATTAACACTCAAGTCATTCAAGTCATCCTGTCTCAAGTCAAGTCAAGTCCCGAGTCTTTAACTTCCAAGTCCGAGTCAAGTCTCAAGTATTTTATTTTTTGTCAAGTCAAGTCACAAGTCTTAAAAATAGCGACTCGAGTCGACTCGAGTCCAAGTCACCAAGTCACAAGTCCCCATGTCTGCTATGATGTTTCATAGAATTCCAACCACAAACGCTGACCTGATGAATCGATGGCTACTTGCTCTGGAAATAGATCCAAACACACCTGAAAACACAATCACAAAGTATTTCGTTTGCTCTGAACATTTTACTGTACAGTAGACGACTATTTTGAAAAAATGCAAGTTGCCACACGGACCATGAAACGTGTGCTAAAGGATACAGCCATCCCATCGATAATAAAGACAGGACAAATTAGATCACCTGTTGCTGCGGTAAGTGTTCCGTTATGTTTTGAGATGACTAACATTAGCCATACTGTAAATGTGCCATGCTAATGTAATATAACCTTAGTAGTGACACTATTATGTGAATAGGGGCTCCGTGTATCCCCTTTATTGTTATTATTGTGACACACTGTATGCAATGGCTATACTAAAATTTCATTGAACTATGAATGATCATTATAACAAAATCACTTACTTGGTGGACAGCTGACCATTAGGTTCACTCGGCATGGGGCGTTTCTTCCAGTTGATCTTGTCACAATGGGGAAAAAAAAGACAACTGCCGGGTGTATTAGGGCAGAGAAATCTTCCGTGGTAGTGACGCAAATATTTTGATTGTCATCAAGCCTTGACATTGATGGCAATACCCGGTCCCATTCATTACAACAAAGGCACTCGGTTTCTGTCGGCATAGGTTGGCATGTTCCACATTTACACCACCAGTCCGTGTTCGTTCTGATTCTCCCGTCGTCTTACAGCTTCCAAAGTTTGTAACTCCTCGTCTGTGTATTCTGGCTCAAAACTATATGGTTCTGGATCTTGGTTTGATACACAGTAAAATTCCTCTGAGTCTGACAATTCCTCAAAGTCAGCCATGATCACGAGTCATGTCTAGCTAGTTAGTCACGTTTGTTTTGTTTACCGTCTCGAGTGCTGCGCTAATCACTCCGCCCAAGTAACGTTAGCTGTGCTCCTACGCCTAGTGAGAATATAGTTCCCAGTATTTATACGATTAAAAATGGTCTCTGTCTCATATAGCCTTGTTATTTGTACACGCTGTGACTATACAGATCACAACATGTAAATAGGAAAATGTTTGCATTATTTTGTCACTTATTGGGATTACTATGCTACCAGTATCCATATACATCCAGTCTTTGTGCTAAGCTAGGCTAGCGGTGGGTGCGTCAAATAACACTTACAGAACACACAGAAATGAAAAAGGTATGTATGGACTTATCTAACTCTGGGGGATACTGTGAATAAGCTAAAGTCCCAAAAAGTCGGAGTGTTCCTTTAAGTATCGCGTGTGATTTATCGTGCAGCCCAACTGCCTAAAATATAAAGTATTGGTAAATAAACCAAACTAACAAGACACGTGTTAACAGGATATCGGCCTACTCGGACTACATAGTGCTTGCAGAAAATATCATAATACACAAAGGGAATGTTTCTGTCACCCACTAACAAAATATTTACAGCTAATTACCTGAGATCATCCGGGATTTGTCTGCTGACGCTGGTTATCCATCTTCACACACCTGCCACAAGTCGCATTGGAGTGACGTCAACTCCTCAGTTCCAAAGAAAACACACAACTTCTAATGGTACTCCGGCCCTCAGAAATGTCAACCATTTCCAGGGTTTCAATGTCCAGACAAAAGCTGAAGAAACCATAATAAAAGAGGGAGCCCGTGAGGCTTGAGTCAGCTGTGGTTAGGCTTCAGACAACTTCATTCTCTTCTCTAATACCTCAGATGAATTGGGGCCAAAATGATGTCCTGGCACAATTGGCAATTCCCTCAGCATCTTCTTACAATCTTCAGGCAATCTTGCCTGAGCCTGCCATACCTGGTACAGAGCTGTTAGAAGTGTTGCTGAGAGCACCCCAAGCTCACAAGTCATTTGTCTCATAGCCAACAGAGCAGTCTGAAGGAACCTGGGTATTGAAGGGTCTGCATTCAATGATTCTAATGTGGTGTTGCATGCAAGTAGCAGCTGCCGGATAGTATTTTCTGCTGAAGTTATATAGGCTACTGACTCATATGCCTTCTTCAGCCATGGGTCAGTATGTCCACATTGTGCAACTGGGCAGAATACATTACCTCTTACTGCTTCATCAGGTGAGACCACCAATGCTGCTACTGGCTGTTCGATCTCAGGTGCCTGCCCCACTCCAATGGAATCAGCCTCAGTTAGCGTACGGGCTGACTTTGACCTCCTTTATTGGGAGTGCACTGGAGAATTCTGCCACAAAGTCCTTACATCGTGGCATAGTAAACGTATTAGCATTAGAGATTTGCCGGAAATATACATTAGCATCAGATGTTTGCCTGTAGGCCTGAACATGTTGAACGGGCAGTTTGTCCATCCCTAAACATTCAACTATAATCTGAAGAAGTTGGGCTTATGCCCGATAAATGTACAGTACAGACCAACCGCTCAGCTTGATACACCTGCAGCTTGTAAAGAAATCCTGTTGTTGGGGTTGCTTGACATGTTCGGTCATGTCCTGTAATGGAAATGCGAATTAGATGCACTCATTGAAATGGCATCCAGATCTGGATGTTGAAGAACACTCTCATCTCCTAGTGTGTTGTCTGCAGGTGTAGCTGCACTGGAGGTTGTTTTTTTTTTTCTTTGTTGGCAGAGCACCAGCAGCCACTGATGCGCAGCAGTTTTGAACACACTACTGGGCTGTCATATTGTGATATGTGATATTGTGATTGTGCAAGTTTAGCAGTTGAATTAGGATCCAGTTTGGCAAAGTGAAGCTGTCTCTCATACATCGATAGCATTCTCAAAATGCAAACACGGATCAGTCAAAACCTCTTTTCAAACTTACCTTTGAATTTTACAGAGTGGCATACGTTAACAAGCACAAAAGTGATATGCAACAAAAAGGATTTAAAAATTATATTAGGTTTGCGGTGGAAACGGCACCTATATGATGTCTAGACAAGTCACTAGTACAGGGTATTGCTGACACAAACAATTACTTATAATATGTACTTATGTAATGAATAAACAACCTATCATAAAGGAGAAGAAAAAAAGAGTCTGGGCACCGACATGACCTTGTTTTTGTATTTTCTCAACCTATCTAGTTGACGCTGTGATTGTTCACTAAACTAGTCAACTTTCACAAGTGATTTGAACAAGTCTTACCACATATTCAAATCACATTTTACACAAGTCCCATGCCAAGCAATATTTCAATGTCAATTTCTTGTTTCAGCAAAGTGTCAAGTTTTGGATTATTAAATGATTATAAAACTAATATTAAATAAGTATCATATATATATATAATTTATTATTATTATTATTATTATTATTATTATTATTATACTTATCTGTAACTTGTTTACATGTTTGTTCCTGAACATCTTATCAAGTGGGTAACTTACTAAGTATGTACAGTGTACAAAGACTCATGTAGAACAGTCTGCACTCCTAAACAGGGTTCACTCTGAGAATGATTTCCAATTATTTGTCTAGCCTTGAATCTGTTTACTTGCATTGCATCATGCAGTTGGAACGTCATAGTGTTGCATTTACAAACCAATCACAGACGCGGTACAGGCAACAAAGTAACCTATCTGCCTTTCAGCTTATCTTGCCAAAGTTTTGAAGGGACCTAACAAATAAACAACTGCAATAATGTTCTGCTAAAATAATATTTTAAAACCATTTATTAATTTAATAAGCTAAATATTCTGGAAGGCTTTATGTAATTTCAGAGTGGATATGTTGACCTTTGTCTTTGTGTGCCTCTCTATCTCAGTTACAGGTAGTACATGTTTTCTGTATTTGCTTGCACAATATTTTTTTATCAAGTCGTATCATTGACTGCTGTCTTCTGTCTGCTGAGTTATTCAGCGATTTTCTCTTTCTTACTGAATTAATAATAATTTACTAATATGTAGGCCTATAGTAGAATTTTTTGTTTAAATACAGTTTATTTGGATGCTATAAGTCTACAATAACAGAAAACATAATATTGTCACTGTGCACTGTTCACAAATGTGGCCAAAATAGTAACTAATTCAATAACTAGTAATTATTTTGAACTGTTATTATGAACACCTGGCAAGGGTGTGCATTGAGTATTCAGAATAAATGTATACATTAAAAACATTTAAAACTTATATTAAAGAGTAATATCTCTCCTTATATGGTTTAAATGGTTATATGGTTTCTGAGTCTGTTTACCAGGGTTCCAACATGTTGCTTTTGTTAGATTCTTCTTTTTCTATTAAATAAAAAAATAAGTGGTTGGCTTAGATGAAGATAAAGTCTAAACATCATTTCAGTCTGGATATGACTGTTAATGTGATTTGTAATGCATGTAATGTATTTCAAAGATCTCTTTCATACTGATTAAGGATTGAGTCCCTCTCTTTCTGTTTACAGGCTTGCATGCCGCTTTTACGGTTGTTGTTGGTAGTCCCTCAATAAAAGTGAAAGAGAATGAGGGTAAGTTTCATTTTCTTTTTTCTTTCAGTTACAGCCTAATTGTTTCTGTGTGGCAGTAATCAGCTAAATGTAAAAAAATTTATCTGTATATGTTTTGCACTCGAGAATAGTAATAGCTGTTTTGGGTGATTCAAGGACTTCGTTTTTGATGTGAAAAACATAAACATAATTTTTTTCAGGAGTTGATTTGAAATGTTCCTACACCGCTGACTTTGGTGAAACACCCAGAATAGAATGGAAGTTCAAGGATCTTAAGGGCTATCAGTTTTTCATCTACTTTGATGGACGGATAACTGGTATGGATAAAAACTGTTGTCATTCAGTGTCATCACTGTAACCTGGCAGTAACATTTCCTTATTGTGTGTTGATGTGTGTCTTATTGAAATGAACATAAAGAAAAGATACACCATTATGCATATTTTTCTTTCTGTAGCTGAATATGAAGGCCGTATCACTGCAGATGATGGAGGACTGAGATTTAACAAGGTGACACGAGCAGACAGTGGAGACTATGACTGTGAAGTGTCTGGCAATTCTGGATATGATGAGAAGACCATCAAGCTTACAGTCCTTGGTAAATTTGAGTACTGAAAAAAAAAACGTGCATATAAGTTGTTTAGCAAAGATTTTGCTTTGATGAAACAATGTAATACACCAAAAATCCTTGTTATTCCGACTCCAATTTCCTCCACTGTAGTACCTCCTTCCAAGCCTGTGTCCAGGATTCCTTCATCAGTCACAACTGGAAGTAATGTCCGCCTGACCTGCTATGATGCAGATGGTTCCCCTCCATCCACCTATAGGTGGTACAAAGAAAACACTCCCCTCCCTGAAGATCCAAGCAAGTTTCCCAGTTTTAAGAACCTCACCTACAAGATGAACGTCCTCAATGGTAACCTGGTGAGTGTTCATCAATACTAGAAAATACATAATACATACATACATATGTACGTACATACACACACACACAGTGGGTATAGAAAATAATCCATTTTGTTGCTTTGCAGCCTGAAATGAAGACAGAAACAGTTTTTTGTTTTATCCAGCTGTATTTACTGTATTTAAAAAGCAAAAAATTAAATCTGTTGGAATTTGTCTGTACTTCGCTCCCCACTCTTCTCTGTAGAATTGCTTAAATACAGATAAATTTGATGGTGACCATTTGTGGACTGCAATCTTCAAGTCATTTCACAGATTTTCAATGGTGTTTAAGGTTGTATTCACTCCTGTCTTGTTTGGTTTGATTAAATCAAACTCATGTTCGTTTCCCACCTTGATGTGGATCTTTTGGACAGGTGTGAATACAGCAACCTCACTCAGGTGTGGACCAAACAACCATAACCAAACCCAGCTGAAGAGGTGGTTCTGGTCTGCTTCCAAACAAACTCTGGTACGGTTTGTTTTAGGTGTGAATATGACCCGACCTCAATCCGACCCAATTGCAGAAATCACGCTCAGAAACATACAGCTCACATATGTAGTGCTGTTGTTTGCATTCCCATGGCTTAAATCACTTGTTTTTAAACCACAATGCTTAAAAATGCATGCAAATTATGAGTTTTTGTGACCATGGTGCACAGAACCATGATGTGAGTGCGCTAAATAGTCTAAAGCTTGCCGTAAAAGTTACTATGAATATGTTGGGGGAAAATAGTAAGGAGATTTTTTAATTATTAATTAATTAACTACTGTTTTCTGAGACAGTGTGACAAAGATTAAATTGATTATCCTGATTTGCCATCTCATCATGGATGCTAAAAGAAATGCCTCTTTACGGATTACCTAATGAAAGAGTTTTTTTGGATTTTAATTATTTTGTTTTGTGGTTTTTTAAAGATTTCTATAGATATAAACATCATGCCTGAAAGTAAAATATTTGCTAAGGTTTAGTTCATTTTTGTTAAGCGCTCCTGTTCAACACCAAGATGGCAAACACATCCTATTGGTTTTCTTTATTTTACAAAAGCACAACATTTTGTTGATATTGCACACAAATAAAAGTAAGACCTTTACAGTTCTAAATGATAAATACAATGTAATATTCTTACCTGTATGTGCAAAATTGACAGCGTATTTAATTTGTTTCCACTGATGTCCTGAAACACTCTTCAGCTTACTGTAGGAATGGTGTTATTTGGATGGTGAGCTTTATTGGATTAAAGTAACCACAATGGATTTTGTGTAGTGTCCAAATAATAAAATTTTTCTCATGCTGCCATAGAATCTTAAAGGTGCATTTTTGGCAAATCTCAGTCGTGCAAGCATGTGGTAATTGTTGAGGAATGTTTTTTTTTTTTTTGCAACCTTCCCATACAATCTACATTTGTGATATTGTTTTCACATGCACACAATGATGACTCTTTGTCATAAATTCCTGCAACTGCTTTAGAGTTGCTGTAGGCCTCTTGGTAGGCTCTCTGACCAGCATTCTTCTGCTCTTTCATCCAGTTTGGAGAGAGGTCCTGATCCAGGGAGGGTCTGTGTTGTACCAAATACCTTCCATGTCTTAATAATAGAATTCACTGTGCCTCTAGGCATTGATAAATCCTTTTAATTTTTCTTTTTTCTTTTTTTTTGTATCCATCTCCTGACTTTAACATGCCCACAGTTTTATCCCAGAGATCTTTTGACAGTGCCTTGCCACCCACAGTTGATTGTCTGCTTTAGTTGCATTACCAAGGACTGAAATGCTCCAGGAAAGCTCTTTTCATTCTGACTCTGAGATAATCGAATTGACCACAGCTGATCACAGATGAAAGTTAAATGACTTTGTGTGCCATTGAAAAGGTGATTATCTATACCTGATTGATTTTAAAAGTTATTTTTAGGAGGGGGTGATCATTTTTTTTTCAACTCAGTGATTCTGTTTTTTTTTTCATGACATATTGGTGTTATATCTTTTACTTGGGTGTTATATAAGTTGCAATGAGTAAATACAGCTGGATAAAAAAAACCTGTGTCCATCTTTATTTCAGGCTGCAAAGAAACAAAATGTGATTATTTTAAAGGAGAATGATTCTTTTCTGTACCCATTTTATATATATATACGTGTGAGTGTGTGTGTATACTGTATGTTTTTTTTTTTTACATCAAATGATTGAAACTCAATCATCAAAACATTCAGTACTTTATACTGCTGGAATTTAAATATCATTTTGTGTGTAAGTATAATTCTGGTTTTATACCTCATCATTGTACTGAAAGATAAATTATATTTGTAAAATTGGTTTCTTTGTGTAATCAGGAGTTCCCGAGCATATCTAAACTGGATACTGGTTCATATTTCTGTGAGGCCAGTAATGGAGAAGGTGCACCTCAGTGTGGAGATACAGTGAACATGGAAGTCCGTAAGTTACATTTGTCAGTGCTTTCAAATTAGACACTAAGAGGCAGTTACATGTCTACCAGAGTCACCAGAGGACACACTCTCAATTTATTATCAACACATTATCAAATAAAATGTTACTTTTCATACTCAGTTCCCTTCAGTTTTCACTGCACTACAGGATAGCTACTTTCACATTCTCACATTTGATCAGATCTACCTCCCCAATTTTTTTATACAAGCAAACACATATAAATCCTTAGCATACAGGTGCATCTCAATAAATTAGAATGTTGTGGAAAAGTTAATGTATTTGAGTAATTCAACTCAAATCGTGAAACTGGTGTATTAAACTACTTCAGTCTGTGTGCACTGAATTTATTTAAGTCTTTGGTTCTTTTAATTGTGATGATTTTGGCTCACATTTAACAAAAAAAAACACCAATTTACTATATCAACAAATTAGAATACTTCATAAGACCAGTAATAAAAACATTTTCAGTGAATTGTTGACCTTCTGGAAAGTATGTTCATTTACTGTACATGAACTCAATACTTGGTAGGGGCTCCTTTTGCTTTAATTACTGCCTCAATTCGGTGTAACATGGAAGTGATCAGTTTGTGGCACTGCTGAGGTATGAAATCAGTATCTTCAAAAAGCTGGTCAGCAGAAGGAAGCATGAAGTGTGAGTCCTTCCACTCAACTTTCTGTTAACATGCTTGGATACAGCACTCTGTGAACAGCAAGCTTCTTTGGCAATGAATGTTTGTGGCTTACCCTCCTTGAGAAGGGTGTCAATGATTGTCTTCTGGACAACTGTCAGATCAGCAGTCTTCCCCATGATTGTGTAGCCTAGTGAACCAAACTGAGAGACCATTTTTAAGGCTCAGGAAAACTTTGCAGGTGTTTTGAGTTGATTAGCTGATTGGCATGTCACCATATTCTAATTTGTTGAGATGTTAAATGTGAGCCAAAATCATCACAATTAAAAGAACCAAAGACTTAAACTACTTCGGTCTGTGTGCATTGAATTTATTTAATACACAAGTTAGACAATTTGAGTTGAATTATTAAAATAAATGAACTTTTCCACAACATTCTAATTTATTAAGATGCACCTGTATATGGGGCTGGTTGCATAAACATAGCCATTAACATTATAAATGAAAAGGACAACATTTTAGGTAAAGATGTGTGGAGAGGAATCACACACGTTTCGGGGAATCCTTAAAGTTAGTGAGAGCAGGCCAGTCCATTACCTCTAACAAAAGAAGAAATATAACTTCCTTTTGCCATTATCCCAGCTCTGTTTTAACAGTCTTGTGAGTAGAGTTTTTTTCTGACTGTTTTTTTCTGTTTAGTGTTCCGTAGGCAAGAAAGCTGTTTTAGTACCTCTGATTTAGATACTCATCACTGTTTGGATTGCCTATAACTATAACACATTACAAAATATGTTTTAACCTCTCTCTAACATAGCTACATTTGGGCTAACTTTGTTTTCCCTGTATAGATGATGAGGACAACAGCCAAGCACCAGCTGTGAGTAGCAGCTTGAGCACTGAGAACAAGAATGTCCCAAGCAAGACCACCATGAACCACATGCTGGAAAAACAGTATGGTGTATTCTTGTTGCAAGAGGTGAAACTAAAACTAGAGATACAAAAACTAGAATTAGAAATAACCAAGTTAAAGTTGGAGCTACAAAAACTTGGACAGGAACCTTAAAGTCTGTGTAAAGCAATATTAAATATGAGTCACACCACAAAACAATAAAAATAAATAATAAACAGAAATGTGTTATTAACCACCGAGAGAGAGAGAGAGAGAGAGAGAGAGAGAGAGAGAGAAGCCAAATAAATAAAATGTTAACAAAAAGCAGAGGTATTTTCTGCAGACATTGATAATGGGCATGCCATAGCCTTATCAATGTCGGCATTAATTATGTTGATTCAGTAAACGTAAATCATTCAAAGTTGTTGAACGATTCGTATCAAATAAACATAAAATAATATAAAATGTATGCATTCACCAATGAACTCGAAAGAAAGTTAAACTCGGTATCGTAAACAACTTAAATAAGATGTGTCTTAATCATTGATCTCTGTAGATTTATTATATACAGTGGTTTAAACTGTAAGCCCTCACACTACAAATAGAAGAAAGTCATGTATGGAAACGTTATCTTGCGACAGCTCGTTGATACTCAGCCACTTGTTTGTATGGATTAAGTCTCATTCATTCATTCATTTGATCACTTGCATCATGTTCGTCATCTCTAATAGTCAGAATCTTCACATTGGTTCATTCAAGTCAAGATATTTATTTGCATAGCATCCACAATACACTCAAAGCAGCTTCTAGTAAGCTATGTTAACTCTATAATGGCTAAAGTCTTTACACTGAGCAGTTTGACTGCAATATGACAATATATTACAATGATAAATGATCCAATGTTTGAGATCTAGCTATGTATTCTTCCCTTTAAAAATAGCCATGGTTTTGCTACTCTAACCAAAGTGTTTAGCAGTTCGCCTATATCAGTACCACTGTGTAGTGAAGGATACTGAATAATGAATATGTGCAGCCTCTCAGACAAACCACAGAGCTTTATATATATATATATATATATATATATATATATATAGAGAGAGAGAGAGAGAGAGAGAGAGAGAGAGAGAGAGATTTACATATTAGTCTGTTTCTATTCGGAGTATGTAAAATGGTATAAAAAAATATATATATAATAAACGGTCTGCCTTTTCTGTGGTGAGTTGCATGTGTTTACACTGTGTGTGTGTGTGTCACATTACACTTAGGAAGGACAGGAGAACTCTTCAAATATAGAATTTAATCATCAACATGCATATACAGGAACTAAAAGACAACTCAATACTGGAACACTATTTATACACAGAACTTGACCATGGGAAGAAGAGACACAACTGGGATCAATGACAACAGAGGGAGAACACCTGGAATGAAATTAACTTAATGAAGGAACAGGAAGGACCAAATAAGGACATACAGGAACTCAAAACATGGAACATACACGTGACAATATGGGAGAGGTTTTTTTTTTTTTTTTGACATATATGCCATGCGTATAGTGTTATTTAAGAATCTGCATAATAATAATAATAATTATTATTATTATTATAAATTTATATATATATATATATACAACAAATGAAAACTTCCTACAAATCTAAACTAAGCTGCAATAACAGATCATTCCAAGATGGCTAGATGTCGGATAATCGAACATATTTGAACACCCATATTTAGCCTACTTGAAGGGGGAGGAAATAATACAGAAACTATTATTCTTAAACACCTGAAACTGTTCTCATGTTTTGATGTTCTCATGTTTTGAAAACAATAACAATAAGTTGTGGGTTAACAAAAAGTTTCTCTTATAACACATGATGGACTGCATGAATGTTTTCTTTGAGTGAACTGATATTTTGAATAGACTCAGAGTGGCAGTAAAGGGATGATGTGTTCCATTTCTATATTAGCCTATCCTGTTCAACAAGTAAAGAAAGTCAGAACAAAGTATCAGAAAGTATCAGAACAAAAGGTTGTATATTTTATTTTAAAGACAATCTACAATATCCATAAATACACTTACACACATTTTTTTGTAGTGTAGGCCTTTTGTCTTACTTTATATGAATATAAAATATGTTCATATAAAAGAACACAATATGGCTAACAAAACATCTGTGTGTATTTTAATTTTATAAGATGTTAATGAAATGAATGCTCACAATATGTACTCGGTTATTTTAAAGCAGAAAATATATGTCTGTGTTTATGGTTAAAAGTCTAGAAGAAAAAAAAAAAGTCTGAAGCTCAATGTTTATTGCTGGTAACCAGCCTCCACAGAGCTGATCTGATACTATTTCTGCCCACCCAGAAATGCCAAACCACATTTACATACTGTGGTGATACAAGTACCCGAAAGAAAACAAACAAACAACTCAATTTATTCTGTTCCTTTAAAATCATGATAATCTCTTTTTCCATTCCAAGCATATTTCTTAGGTGTTCTTTAAGAGTTCCAGCTACTTTTTTCTCAGCTAAACACTGATGACCAGATACATTTTATTCATATACTATAAAAGGCATAAAACTCTATTGTTCATGACACAAATCTGCTTTTTTTTTATTTTTTTAAAGTAATACCTTTCAAATTAAACAGAATTTCAACAAAGTGTATTAAGCTTTGAATATTTAATGATTTTAAACCTGATATTAAATAATATGCAAATTCGTATTTGCCATGACCCATCTGTAACTCTTCACTCCCCTGACAGGTTTGTTCCAGAAGATCCTGATGTGGGTTTCTTACTTAAGTCTGCATATAGAATTTACAAGGATCTGTAAGCTATGGTTTGAACTCACAAACCGGGTTTATTCTAGAGTTGTGACGTTCGCGAACGAACCGATTCTTTTGAACGGCTCATAAACATGAACGATGGGAGCCGAGTCGCGGCTGGAGGGGAGCCGTTCTTTCTGTCGTTCTTTTTTCCTATGCGTATTTCACACAGATGCAAACAAATGAGCTCCTCCGCGAGACAGAACAGTTATAGGGGGAGGGGCGCACCCAGCGCAGGCCAACCCTTTATAGCGTGATGATATTAGTTATTAGTTGTGCATGTTCATTGCAGCCCACTTTGTTATTGTTCATTGACTTGAAGGGGCTGATGTCCTATTTGCAAAGTTTACAGTAGTAATAGTATGTAGTATGTAGACATTTCCATTTTATTTATTCTAATTTTATCTACTTTAAATATTTTTTGTTTTCTATCAAAATGTTCTTGTGTGAAAGTGTTTGCAGTAAAAGCTGTTTTGCACAGAAATTCATTGCAGCCGGCTTTGTTTTTGATGTTTATTTGAGTAGGTATTGTATGAATAACATAAGTCAACGTAGCTTTACACACACTTTGTACTAAAGGTAAATCCAAAATAGTGATGTCACTGTCTAAGCAGAGGGATTTGTGCAACCCTATGGAATATAGTCCACACATGACAAATGAGGTAATAATCAATATTTCAGAATAATTCAAACTCAGATATTGATGTGTGATATCTGAGTTTTAATTATTTGACTACAAATCTCACCTCATCATTCCTCCCAGTGATTATTTCCAGGATAAACTGAGATGCCCCCAAGCTGGCTTCTTAAAACTGACTAAATATTAAAAAAGAGCCAAAAGAGCCGTTCTTTTGAACGGCTCTTTGAAAGGAACGGATCGCGAAGATCCGGATCCCCTCAAAGAGCCATAAATCCCATCACTAGTTTATTCTGAGAAGTAGTTTGTCTTCCTTGAACCTGCGTTTACTTTCATTACGTCATGCAGTGGGAGTGTCATAATGTCGTGCATGTATCCTATTGCACGCGCGGCTACAGGTGACACAGTATCACTCGGCAGGGCGTTTAGTTTCAACCTTTGAGCTTATCTTAACTCAGCTTTGCGAGGGCCTAGCAAATACACAACTTCCTAAAAGTTCTCGTAACGTAATATAAAACCGGGTAGGCTATTAAAAAAATTACATATAGGCTATATATACTTTGTAGTATTTCAAAACGGATATGTGGACCTTCGTCTTTGTGTGTCTCTCTATCTCAGTCACAGGTAAGAGTCCATACATTTAATTTTTATTATGTCCTGTGGTATATATATATATATATATATATATATATATATATATATATATATATATATATATATATATATATATATACATACATACATACATTTAATCAGGGTTTTTATCACTTTTACTAAATAATAATAATGATAAAAATATTATTTACGTGTAGTGGAATAGAGTTTACATTTAGTATAGATCTGAAAGAAAAGAAAACATTACTGTGTACCTGCCAAAATGTGGCCTTATTTAACCAATTCTGTAATTAATCGTTATTTTGAATTGGTTCTTGTTGAAATATTAACGTTCTTAAGCAATAAATCATATGAATCACTGAACCGAATCAACTAAAGCAGTTTGAAATTATTCGATACAGCGATTAATGCGTAGCAAAATTAGGCTTATATGCTTTGTTATGGCACCTATATTGTTAGAATGTGAAAGAAGGCCTTTCACGACTCGATAACCTGTAGAACCTGTTTTTTCACCTCATCCATCCCCCATCCAAAACTCGAGCTCAACAACCAGGAAATTGTGATGGGTGAAACGCGACTCAGAACACCAAATAAAATCAATTAACAGTAAAGTCACAGTAGTTAAATTAGGTAAACGTGTTATATTTTATCATTGAGTATTAATAGTAGACAACCAGTAACGCTGACACACCTGTTGTTATTGTTGATGGCATTAACTGCGCGCGCGCAAACAAGCATCCTGTTGAGCAGCATTTGCTCTCTGGTTTCCCTCATGATCACATGGGTAAAACAGTTTCAGAACGGCAAATAGCCTGGAAAACTTAATAAAGATAACTGAAGGAATTGTTAGAACGACAAACGACAAGTTTGTGAATGAATTTTCATACTCTATGTGGATTCACATGTCATAACTGATGCATGAGGTTGTTTAGCCGTTCTTTCAGAATAGCAGTTGGAGAAGTGGTTGTAAATGCCATAACGACATTTTCTGGCTTTCATCTATTTTAATTTATTTTATCTATCTGTTTGGTCTTGGTGACCCTTCATAGTGCAAGCACGTTCTTTGTTGCATATTTGTAAAACAGTTATTTGAAAAGGGTAAATTTTGAAAACACAAATGTATTTCTTTAACATTTTCTTATTTGAAAAGATGTCTAAACCCTAGATTCTAGGTCACATGTTGCTTTTGATTGTATTGTTCTGATGTTTCTATTAAATAGAAAAATAAGTGGTTAGCTTAGATGAATATAAAGTCTGAGCATCATTTCACTCCGGTTGTAGCTGTTAATGCAGTTTACTATGTGTTTAATGTGATTTTAGGAAATTTAGGTGATTTAGGTTTGAATCCCTCTCTTTCCGTCAACAGGCCTGCACGGCGCATTTACAGTTACTGTTAATCCCTCGGTGAAAGTGAAAGAGAATGAGGGTAAGTTTCACTGTGCTTCTTCTGTTTGTTTGTCTTTCAATTATAATTGTTTCTATGTGTCAATGAGTAGCCAGATATAAATAATAAAGAAAATATGATGAAGTGCCTCACTGCATGTGTTTTGAATAATAATTGAAGAACAGTAGTTTGTGAGGTGTTACAATTTACTGGAGAGCCTATCTCTATTGGCTTGCCTAAAAACAAGTTTGCCTGTTTTGGGTGATCCTGGTGGTTTAAGCATTCAGTTTTAGATGTGAAAAACCTTTATGCATAAAGTATTGCTTTTTTCCAGGAGTTGACTTGAAATGTTCATACACTGCTGACTTCGGTGCAACACCCAGAATAGAATGGAAGTTCAAGGATCTCAAGGGCTCTCAACTATTAATCTACTTTGATAACAATCCAACTGGTATGGATAAAATCTTTACATTTGTCATCCAGTTAATTGATATAACCTTGAAGTAGTATTCTCTTATTGTTTGTTAATTTGTGAAATGTGAATGGAGAAAAACATGTAGCCTTGTGCATTATTTTTTCTTTTATTAGCTCAGTATAAAGGCCGTATCACTATGGTTGATGGAGGACTGAGATTTAACAAGGTGACGCGAGCAGATACTGGAGACTATGACTGTGAGGTGTCTGGCAATTCTGGATATGGCGAGAATACCATCAAACTTACAGTCCTTGGTAAATCATTAAGTATTATATGCATGAAAACTTACTACCTGATAGTTGTCACTGATATAACCCTAGGCTTTAAACAACAAAAACTTCTGTCATAATTTACTCATCCTCAAATTGTCCCCAACATGAATTAATTAATTTTACTTTGAAAAAAATGATACATAATATGAAAGTCAGAGGGGTTTGGTGTCATTTTTATTTGACAATGGATAGAATAAAATATTGCTTTGATGAAATAATGTAACACACAATACAGCCTTGTTATTCCCACTGTAATTTCCTCCACTGCAGTGCCTCCTTCCAAGCCTGTGTCCAGGATTCCTTCATCAGTCACAACAGGAAGTAACGTCCGCCTGACCTGCTATGATGTAGATGGTTCCCCTCCATCCACCTATAGGTGGTACAAAGAAAACACTCCTCTCCCTGAAGATCCAAGCAAGTTTCCCAGTTTTAAGAACCTCACCTACAAGATGAACGTCTTCAATGGTAACCTGGTGAGTGTTTATCTACAATACTAGAAAAAACATAATAGCTTATATAATAAGTGTGTGTGTATAAATAACGCAACCTTGTTTTCACCACAGGATAAAAAAAATATATAATAAAGGATAATTTTGACTTTGTATCTCAAAAAGTTTTATTTCTAGCGTTTTTGAGTTTCTCACATTTTTTTCCCTCACAATCACAAGATATAAACCTAGAATTCTAAGAAGTCGGAATTGTGAGATATAAGCTTGCAATTGCAAGATAGCATCTCAAAATTGAGACAATTCTTCTGACTTTAGCAACAATATTGCAAGAAAAAAGTCAGTATTACAGCAGATGCAAACTCTAAAAATAAATAAAAGATAAATAAAAAAATAAATAGTAAATATTGAACCCCGCAGTTCAAAGTCACAGTTACCTTTATTTATAAATTTTTTATCCCATGGTGGAAACGGGCTTCCATAATATATATTCAAATCAAATGACTGAAAAGCTAACCTCAGAAATTCAGTACTACATATTTGTAGAACTTAAATGTCATTTTGCACTTAATTCATTAATTTGGTATTGTTTTGTAAGATAAATCATATTTGTAAAATTGGGTTCTTTGTGTGATCAGGAGTTCCCAAGTGTGTCTAAGCTGGATACTGGTTCATATTTCTGTGAGGCCAGTAATGGAGAAGGTTCTCCTCAGCGTGGAGATGCAGTGAACATGGATGTCCGTAAGTCAGGGTTCTTACACATTATACAATTTGATCTTTAGTATTTTAAGGGTCTGGATAAGTATGCGAAATAAACAGAATGGAAAAATATTTGTGTTTCTAGACTTTTGCCGTTACTATTCTGTTTTTCTTAAAAAAAAAAAAATTAAGAATGAAGAGAGTTCTGTGAAGTGTGTTGACAGTTTCAGTCAGGGCTGGACTGGGACAAAAAATCGGCCCTGGCATTTTTGCCCAGACCGGCCCACTATATGATCATAAACACCACCCATCTTTGCACGCCCTTAATTATATGCATACCAACTCCTATTCATTAAAACCACTAATGCCATGTAATGAGTTAGTATAGGAACGAGTGAGAGTTAACAGATGAAATAAGTCCAAATTGTATATTTATTAATACAGTTGAACTATACTCCACAGCGGTGAATCCTAAAACAAGCTATAAGCGGCTCTGGCATAGCAATACCAGTGTTTCTTACAGGATTTTTGTTAAAACTATGGTGGTGTGTCCTCGGTCCTTCTAGGGGGGTTCGGGGGCATGCCCCCCCGTGAGAAAATTTTGTGCATTTTAATGTAAAATTCATTAATCTGGTGCACTTTGAGAGTTCAAAATTAAAAGCTCCAACCCATATTCAGTGTGCAAATTAAACAAAGAAAAATTCAAACCTCTTTTAGTTACAGTGTCTATTTACATTACACCTATACATAATAATAGTTATAATATTAATCCAATGACAGTAATAGCCATATTTTGTAAAACAAATGCACAAAAAATAAAGGAAACTTTCTCGTACCAATTTCTATACTTGAAAGAGATAAGCACATGATCTTTTATTTTGACGCAAACTGCATCAAGCTTTTATTTTGGCGGAAAACATGGTTTACAAACGCCTCTTATTAAATTTCTAGTGAATTGCGGTAATCGTCAACTATGCAGATGTGGAAATAATCTACACTCATGACATGGCCTAAGTGTTTTGAAAGTAGTTATGCTTACCGCAGGCTCTACACTTTCTCATTAGAGTTGTGACGTTCGCGAACGAACCGATTCTTTTGAACGGCTCATAAACATGAACGATGGGAGCCGAGTCGCGGCTGGAGGGGAGCCGTTCTTTCTGTCGTTCTTTTTTCCTATGCGTATTTCACACAGATGCAAACAAATGAGCTCCTCCGCGAGACAGAACAGTTATAGGGGGAGGGGCGCACCCAGCGCAGGCCAACCCTTTATAGCGTGATGATATTAGTTATTAGTTGTGCATGTTCATTGCAGCCCACTTTGTTATTGTTCATTGACTTGAAGGGGCTGATGTCCTATTTGCAAAGTTTACAGTAGTAATAGTATGTAGTATGTAGACATTTCCATTTTATTTATTCTAATTTTATCTACTTTAAATATTTTTTGTTTTCTATCAAAATGTTCTTGTGTGAAAGTGTTTGCAGTAAAAGCTGTTTTGCACAGAAATTCATTGCAGCCGGCTTTGTTTTTGATGTTTATTTGAGTAGGTATTGTATGAATAACATAAGTCAACGTAGCTTTACACACACTTTGTACTAAAGGTAAATCCAAAATAGTGATGTCACTGTCTAAGCAGAGGGATTTGTGCAACCCTATGGAATATAGTCCACACATGACAAATGAGGTAATAATCAATATTTCAGAATAATTCAAACTCAGATATTGGTGTGTGATATCTGAGTTTTAATTATTTGACTACAAATCTCACCTCATCATTCCTCCCAGTGATTATTTCCAGGATAAACTGAGATGCCCCCAAGCTGGCTTCTTAAAACTGACTAAATATTAAAAAAGAGCCAAAAGAGCCGTTCTTTTGAACGGCTCTTTGAAAGGAACGGATCGCGAAGATCCGGATCCCCTCAAAGAGCCATAAATCCCATCACTATTTCTCATCTCTCTCCTGATCCTCCGTCCTCACTATCATCATCTGCCACAGGAGCTGATGAAGGTCAGAAAACATATATTTTGACACAGTTTACAGTGTCTGCTTTAAGGGCCTGGTTCTATTTTTTCACGCTATTTATCTGCACATTCCTTGCGTTTCTTCTCCATCTTTTTTTTACAGATACACACTGACACTGCTGCCGCTCGCTCACTTGTTAAAGTTGTGATTGGGCCAGCCCAGTGTCAATCAAGAAAAGAGCCAATGGGCCGCTGATCTACGTGTTTCATGGGCTGGTCTGTCAGAAAAAAAAAACTAACACTGACTTTGACCAATGCATTACACCGGCACAAACCCAGCGCCGCCAATTAAGCAAAACAAAGCGAATGGGCCGCCGATGTTCAAATTTTATGGGCCGTTAAAAAAAAAAAAAAAAAGTATGAGTATGAGATATATCGGCCCAAAAAGCACGTCGGCCCACCGGGCAAATGCCTGGTATGCCCAATGGCCAGTCCAGCCATGGTTTCAGTTTAAAACATGTTTTGAAGTATTAAGCATTGTAGCCAATCACAGATATGTCTGTTGAGTGTGTGAACACAATGGCCAATCAGACATTTGGTCTCAAGTTCTTTTCCTTTTTGGAAATCATAAGTTATAGGATAGCAGGTTGTTAGAATAAAGATCTGTTCCAGGGTATTCCGCTGGTCCTTAAAAATACTTAAATTTAGTTGACATAAAAAGTCTTAAATGCCTTAAATGGTACAATAAAAGTCTTAATCATAATTTCAAGACATCTTTGTGTCCTCAAATTTAAGATCTCTTGAAATTATGATTAAGACTTTGACTTCAACTAATTTGACTTTAATTAATTAAAAAAAATGTTTTTATAGGTGATGTGAATGTTGGTGGTATTGTTGCGGGGGTTATCGTGGCTTTGCTGGCAGTGGGATTGCTCCTCTTTGCTCTCTGGTTTGCCAGTAAAAAGGGTTATCTACCAAGTAAGTTCCCACTGCTTGTGTGTGTACATGTGTCTGTTTGTATGTGTGTTTGAGAGAGACAGATAGGTAAATTATAATTTTAATTAGAAATTAAAAATGTTTGAATTTGACTTATTTGCTTTTTTCTCTCTAATTTTTCACAGAAAAAGCAGAAAGGTAAGAGTTTTTTTTATTATCTATGGCACATACAACCTCATATCTGACATGTAATACTACTAAAAATGTTCTAGAATGTAATAAAAATATAAATAAATGATCTCTTGCAGCAAGCCGAAACAGCAAGCTGTTTATACACAGCCTAGAGCAGATGATATGGATGATGGCGATGTAAGTACAACACATTTTGCTCAGTTGTATAAATGATATTAATCAGGAATTCTCTTTGCAATAGTTGATTTTGAATGTCATTTTCTACCACTATTGTGGAACGGGTAACATAATTATATTTACACTGTTTTGTGTGTTTTTCAGGGGGAATTCAGACAGAAATCATCTTTCATTGTATAGTCTGTGCTACTCTGGATGTCAAGATTCGGTGCCTAGATCAACTGTTTTCTGTTTGAGTTCATACAAATCAGCATCAATGTGTATGTGATGAGATGTGCCTTCCTACCCATCTTACCACACAAGTTGATCATAGAAATGTCCAAAAGCTTTAAAGCAACTATAGTAAATGTGTGTGAGATTGCAGATTTAGCTTTAGGAATCTAAACCCTGTGTCTCTGTTTTGTAGAAATGAAGAGAAATGTAATTTATTGAACTATGATTAATCTGTGAGTGGAACACAAACCTAAAGGTTTTAATGTCAATTCTTTATTAATAGAATTTGCTAGATTATAAGCAGTTGTTCAGTCATGTTTGGACTGAGATGTCCAATGCTATTTTTTTACATGACTCTGCACTATGAGCTGGAAACTTCTTGGGGAAGAGAAGGTACTATGAACGTTCCCCATTCAGGAAATAATCTTCCCTCTCTTTTATATAAACATTTGCTGTACAATGTAGTCATTGACCTGTTGTTTGTTTACTTAACTGGCATTTTTATGATACTGTACCTTGTTTGTGTGTTTTATACTTCATGAAATGTAAATAGATCGTTCTGTCTTTTTATTGGATTTTTTTAGGATTTAAAATCATGCTTAATTTACCTCTCTGAACTGTGAATCTGGGAACAAATTTCTAAACTTATTTTCCCTCTTTTGTTTGATTGAAATTTTAACATGTGACTTGATCCCAATCTTCCAATAAATGAAATCTACTGAATATGACATAAGATGTTGACATTTTTTTCTCTCTCATGAAAAAAATCCAATTGTGAACGTTAAACTAAGCAATGCTATCTGTGGTTATCTCAGCTGAACAATATGACTCTGATTCCGGGAAAAATCACTTTTCACGTTGGATGACATTAGGAATGCGTGTAATTATTTCACATTATTTTTTAACGTGTTTAAATAATTTGAGGGGAACTACAATGTTCTGAATATGACCGCTAGGAGGCAGTGTAGGACAGCGAATTCTGCACAGCCAAGTCACCTTTCTTTATATAGCGCTTTTAGCTAAACAGATTGTGTCAAAGCAACTGAACAGCATTACATAGGAAAATAGTGTGTCAAACATGCAAAAAGGCTGTTCATTATTTAATTCAGTGATGTCATCATCCAGCTCAGTTCAGTTTAAAGTAGTATCTGTGCAATCAATTCGACGTTATCGGTGAAAGTGTCCACAACTAAGCAAGACATAGACAGCGGCAAGGAACCAAACTCCATCAGTGACAGAATGGAGAAAAAACCTTGAGAGAAACCAGGCTCATTCGGGGGAGAAGTTCTCCTCTGGCCAGATGAAACCAGCAGTTCAATTCCAGGCTGCAGCAAAGTTGTATTTTGCAGAGGACTCATCTGGTTCCGTAGTCTTGTCCCGATGGCCATCTAGGAAACAAGGTTTTCACAGGGGATCTGTATCCGGGGCTCATCTAGTTGTCCTGGTCTCCGATGACATTCAGGGCTGTAGAGGTCCTCTCTAGTTGCTGATCCACCATCTGGTCTGGATACGTACTGGATCCGGGTGACTGCAGTGACCATCTGATCTGGAGACAGACTGGATCTTGTGGCTAAAACAGCTCTGCACACGATAGAAATTTATTTGAAATTGTCATGGGTTTGAGGGGCTCAACAGGATGTCTGCATCTGTAACTTAAAAAAAAACGTATTTTGATTATATTGATGTTGATATTGATTGTAATTTCAGTGCCACTAGGTCAGCAAAAATTGTTTTTTTCAGACAGGTATTCTGCTATTTGGTCAGATAAACAGTTCTGCCCAAAATTCAAAATGACCACTTAGTTTGATTGTCTTAGTATTAATATGACACAGTATATTAGTATTATAACAAAATATTAGCAAACTGTATACAGGCTCACAGAAAAATGTTTAATATAATAGAGTAAAGCATTAGCCTAACTATCAGAACATAAAAAGTAAGTCAGCTATACTTAATGCATTATTTGCACAAGGCAGCTTTTATTACAGTTAATTCATACAGAATGCATGAATTTTGCAAAATTACGTTCTACCTGCGCACAGTTACATAAGAAAGTTCGACTGAATGTGAGCAGTGACGATGATGCTTCTCACTAACTGCGCTGCCTTCCATTCGAACCCAACGAATCTGCTCAACGTCACCTTTCTAAACTGCGACTTTAAGGGGGATGGGGGCGGGGCCGGGCGGGACCCGTCTGCTGATAGGCTGCGTCCGCTTTCAGTCAAGCCCCATTCATAAATAAGTCATGTCTAGGAGGAAACGATGTAACAAGTATTGACTGATTTCGCTCACGGCGCGCCTGCTAGATATTTATAACTATACACCGAGCCTCGAGTGGCTCCGGCGAATTATATTTCTTCCCGTGGCGGACAGCGACAGCGTTGGTTGTTGATACGCGGAGCAGATAAGATTGACTTCCGACTGGTGACCCCTTTCTCAAACTGTAATGACATGAGCGCTCCAGCAGGAAGCTCAAATCATTTTGTTTAGAAACATTGCAGCGCGTCCGCCAAGATTTCTGTCTGTCCGACTGCGAGGAATAATGGGGCGTTTTTGAACCAGCCTTTAACGCAGATACTGTAGTGCTTGATTCGATGTTTTAGTGTGTCGTGTCCGTCCATTTGGACGCATCATAAGTAAGCAAATCGCTGTTCTGAAGCCAAATGGAAAGCTGAACCATGGCAGCAAAAGAGGACCTATATGCCAAAGTCGCACCACGGATGCAGCGGCAGAACCGGACAGGAACTGTCAAACATGGAAACAGTCTGGATGTTTTACTGTCCATGGGTTTCCCTAAAACCAGGGCGTAAGTACCAGAGTTTCATCTCTCCCAGATCTCAAGCATCACGCAGCTGCAGCCACAGCTGCAAACGTTAGGAACACAAACACACGTGATAAGAGCTCCGCAAAACCCATTGGAAACACAGCAGATATTTAAAAACAAGTTGCCTTTGTAATGGCGTCGGTCTGGTTGTGTTATTGATTAACATGACGAAATGGGCTCATCGCCGATGGGATAATGAGTATAAAGTTGTTTTCTTGTCGCCGTTTTTATAAACTCGTCTTACATGTTCTGGGCTGCATCTGTCCAGACAGGATATGTTCCTCGAGCGGATGAGGTTGGCACCCCTGGGGGGTCAGATCACCGCTGTCCATCGTATGGCGCATCATAACTGCTGCCTGTTATTTATTATTATTATTTTTTTTACATTTATTATCCTGGCGTCATGGCACTTGAACATGCACTGGGCTGGGATTCGTGAGGAATCTAACAATTCTATTAACTATTGTTCAGTCCATTTATCAAATCAGAAATAAATGTAGTGCAGTTCTAACAGATGGTGTTTTCACAGACTTTAAATTGCTTTTCACAGAACTGTTATTTGGCGTACATGCTGTCTATTAATTGGTCCTAACTTTTATATATAATTTCTAGACAAGCAAAACTTAAAATAACATGGAAACAATATTTTACAATAAGGTTCCATCAGTTAACATTAGTCAACACATTAACTAATTAACCAGCAAATAACAGTTAATTTAATACAGTATTTATTAATCTTTATTAACATTAGTTAATAAAATACAGTGGTTGATTTTTAGTTCATGTATATCAGCTAATGTTAAAAGATACAACTTTTTATTTTAATAATGTATTAGTAATTTTAGGCAATTTTATGAATGTGTTGACTAACATTATGCATACATTTGAATTACATACACAAATGTAATTCAAAGTGCTTTACAAACAAATAAATTAAAATTATCATAAAATAATCGCAGTAGAAAATGTAGTACTGTAGTGATATTAAGTTTAATAAGTGCTTTAGAATTATTTTCATTACGAGTTTATAATAAATAATGTAATTAACCAATGTTAACAAATGAAACCTTATTGGACCTTAAGTCAACCGTTGTGTTACTACGTTTATTTATTCGCTCATTCGTTTATTTTAGAAACTATCATTAGTCACAACAAAAGCCTTTTTTATTTTAAAAAAATGGAACCGTTGAGAAATATTAAAATGATTTACACTAACATAAAATAAAGAATAGACATCAGTCTTCCAGAAAAGCAGATTTATTGTACTTGGAGCGGATCGCTCACTTATGGGTGTCACAATTACATTACTAAACTTGTCATTTAGTTGCCAGTTGATAAATAAAGTAACAATAATAATATGCTTACTATTATAGCACTTTAAGCAATTGCTCAATAACTAGCTGCCTAAACGTAAAGAAAAAGTTCATGAACCTTTAAACACGGCATAATAGTAACAGTTCATGGTTCAGTTTAACTAAGTCAAATTAATTAGGTGAATGTAAAAGGAACCAGTCATTTATTCTGCAAACATACCACACTTGTGCTGTGTTTTTTTGTGTGTGTTGATATGGTAGGCATTGCAGAGCTGCAGAATAGCGATGCAGGAAACACTTTAAACGACATTTCAGTGTTTCAGTAAGCATAACAATGCACATTATGCAAGTCATTCTGCTCCAGTATTATGATTGATTTTTTATTGGAATTGGTTCTGAAAAAGATCAATACAATTAATACAGATCAGCTCTTTACAAAAAGTGATGTCATACCATATGTGGCACCATACCAGTTTTCGATGCAGTGAGTGTCATTTAGCTGAACATCTGTGCTTTCCATCATTGTACTACACTGAGGAGGATGGTTAGAGTAAGGTATCTCCAACCAACCATGAAGACTACATTAGATTGCTGTCAGTGAGGAGCTGGATGTTCATTCATCAAAATTCCATTTCATCGCTGCCTCCTTTAACCACACACATTTTCTCTTTCCCGCTCTCTCTGGGTCCCTCACTGTCTTTACTTTTCGTTTGGAATTAATCCTGCAGTTTCCATAATCTGTGCGGAATCCTTCTAGCCTCTTTGTTATTATGGTTTTGTGTCGAGATTGGGATTGTACAGGCCAAATGTTGCCATTAATGTTTAATCCAGGGAGAGTGAACAAACGTGATTGGAACAAAATGTCTTTTTCTTGGGGAAGTCGTGGCCTGGTGGTTAGAGAATCGGACTCACAATCGAAGGGTTGTGGGTTCGAGTCTCGGGCTGGCAGGAATTGTGGGTGGGGGGAGTGCATGTACAGTTCTCTCACCACCCTCAATACCACGACTGAGGTGCCCTTGAGCAAGGCACCGAACCCCTAACTGCTCCCCGGGCGCCGCAGCATAAATGGCTGCCCACTGCTCCGGGTGCGTGTTCACAGTGTGTGTGTGTGTTCACTGCTCTGTGTGTGTGCACTTCGGATGGGTTAAATGCAGAGCACAAATTCTGAGTATGGGTCACCATACTTGGCCGAATGTCACGTCACTTTTTATTGTGTGTTGTGGCTGAATCCAATCTCGGGTTTGATGTCCCTGTGGATACAGTTTATCTTGTTCGTGTATGTGGATTCAGCTGGTCATCGTACTTGACATGAGAATTCTAAACATTTGGCCAAATATTTGTCGTTTGCTGACATCTGAAGCAGTGGAATGCTAGGTTTCTAGCCTTCTATGGTTAGTCTGCCTGCTTCTGACAGCATTTAAGAGTTTGCTTAAGTGTTAGACATCAAGTAGTATGCACATGGGTGATTGGCATAACATGATTTTAAATGTGAGGAGTGCCATATATAGATTAAAAGACTGATCTTGTTTTTATATGGGTAAAAACCACACTATAAGTGTATGTATTTGGATAGATGGAAAGCATTCGGCCGTGTCCTCAAGAGGAGAAAGTAAATAAAGAAAATTTTTATTATTTATGTGACTGTGTACAGTACAGATCTGTAAATGTTATGATACAATATACAGTAGTGCTGTAATCAAGCAATGCATTTATATGTATTTAAGGGCTCTCCCTCACATTGTTTTTAATATTAGCTGGACATTATCATTGTTTTAATCTTATAAATAAATATTTTAAAAATTATGATCAAGGGGAAAAGAAGCCTTTTTAGCTCAGTTAGTTGAAATGTAGTCAACAGTTTGTTTAACACTTAACAATTAATATTACCAATGGAAGGTTTGATTTCTGTAGACCAAAAAAGAAATTAGCATGTGTTATGTTTATGTCAGGAATTTTGTCCTTTGTACATTTTTATACATCATCTGCCATGCAGTATAACTGCTGGGACAAATTAAGTCATAATATAAAAATCTATTTTTTTCATATGATATTCAATTCATGCCTTGTTTGTTTATTTTTCCCCCTGGTTATCACTTTCAATGATTAATTGCCAACCCACATGTATAATGTAGCCCACATTCTTAAGAAATACCTGTTGAGAAGGTATTAACATTGGTAGTTTAGGTGGTGATATAAAGGTTACTGAGTTTGTCTCTGAACAGAACTTAGCCAACGGGGACTGCTTATTTTTAGTAGGCCGAATATAACCGATTACGACAGTTTAAGCATTGAAAGGTCTTTAAAGGACAGACCGAAAATTCTGATATTTGACATTTGCATCAGACTTTCCCTTTTCTGATATATAATAGCCTAAAAATGGTTACACATGACAGGAGACCTCATCGGTCTTGCTGGACATAAGTAGACTAGCTGGAATAGTTATTGAGAGAGATGGACGGAAGACTGTTTTCAGTGGGGAGATGAGTGAAATGTTTCGATGAAGAGCTGTTTTATTAGCACATTTTCATAAGAGTGTTTTTTAATATGGCTGTTGCATTGGATTTGTTCAGTTTGTTTATTTTAATTAAGTTTAGTTTTATCTTTACATGAAGTTTGACCAAGAGTTAGACAGTATTCTGTATTTTACATAATATAACATATCTGTAAACCAGAAGTAGATATATAGTACTGCAGTGTGCTCTTTGAAGTGTACTACTTTAAGAGGCCTTTGGTTAAGCGTTGTTTTAAAAAGCACTAGCTCTTTATTGTAATGTTTTTTCAGGGCAAGAGAGACGGATGTGACATTGATGCTGAGTGCCTACTAGGGATGTGCAACCATTAGGCTGCCAGTTCATGTGATATGAAGAGATGTGTTAAGACAACAGCATGCGTATTAAACCACTGAGAGAAAAAAAGATAACTCACTCACCTCACAGTCTACTTTAGTCAGAGCAAGACCTATTACATCTCTACATTTAAAGATGTGATAACTTAATCTAACATTTCATCCATATATACTGTGGGGTCCAAAGTATATACATACAGATTTAATTCATTTTGGACAGTATTGGATAATTAATTGTCCATCCTCATTTCCCCTGTTTTCACATTTATATAAAAAAATGTATAGTCTAATACTCACTTAAAGTAAATATTTAAAAACAATTAAAATGTTACATCACTGTTGTGTTTAATCTTTAACAAATCTCAGAATAAATATACATTTTTTTTAATGTTGATTTGTCTACTTTTTGTCTGTTTTTCATCTTGACAACACAGTATAGAATTGTAATGTTTATAGATAATTCTTAATAACAAAAATAAATATTAGTTTATATGTATTATTTGTATGTAATTTTCTTTTTGTTTCCAAAAAACCCACATTTTCAGGTGATCTCAAACATTTGGACTGTATTTTTTCGCCTGTTAAAACCTATTTAAATTCTGTGACGTCTGAAAGATACACAAAGGAACTAACGCTGCATCCTCTAGCGGACACTATGGGGGCTATCGCCAGCAGGACCGGTGTCTAAAGCACGTATGAAACCACTCCAGTCCTTTTGGCCCAGGTAGCCCGTGACAACATAGGTGTAAAAGGTTGCCTACAAAACATGTCTCCAAACTTTTGTTGTCTTCAGGGGTCTGTTGGTTCATCATGTGTGAAGAATTATCCTGGCGCATCGAGCAGCACTTTAGGGAATGTGTTTGTGTTTGAATTCTATTTTCGGACTTTTGCATTATTGTCTCGGTGAGGAGCACGCACGTTCATTGCTAAATGCTCATTGTGATCAGTCTCAATGTAAAGGTTCCACACACTCTTGTACTTATTCCAATGGGATGCAGGGCAAAGCGTTTGTGTCTCACGTGTGGCTTGTGTTGTTATGACAATGAAGTGTGAGCACTGAGTCATTTTAGCCCTGATCTTGCAAGGTCGTGGGTGGAGCTATATTCAGCTGGGCCGTGTCTCTCTAATATGTATATTATTGTGTGTGGAGAGTCTCGCGAAGTCTGGATATATGTAGATGTTCTGTGGAGAGATGCTTGCGAGCTTTCTCTCCCAGGGTGTTTAAGTGACCTAGATAGATTTGGGGTGTCCCCTGAGACAGCTGTTGTGCCGTGACTCACTCACTTTTCTGCTGCGTTGGTGGCCATGATAGTAATTGTGTTGCATTTGTAGTTAGATTGGCTTTCCGGGCTTCTTTGAAATATCCATCGATGCGATGGTCTGTGAGTTCAAGAAGGCATTGGTGTGGTCGGTGGCTTTCAGCAGGTTCATTCTTAGCTGGTTAAGCATGTTCTCGGGTTAAGCATATAACCGTGGTTCTCAAAGAAGGAATGAGACGCTGCGTCCCGAACTAAGTTAGTGACATGTGCGCCATCTGCCTGTCTGTGTCTAGACGTGGGCTGATTACCGATTTCAAGGTATACTGCAATTTGAAAATGTCACGGTTTTAAAACCACTAATATTTTCCATTATACTGTTCATGCGGTATGCGCTGTTTTCCATGTCTCTTCAATGACTGAAAGAGTAGGAATCCCTCAGGTTGAGTTCAGTGTGTAGACTAGAGATTAACACTGACCCCTCCTCCTCCTGTCCTGAGCCGTCAGTCACGTGTGTGTAGGATGGCCGAACTTAAGGCCTGGGTACACTTCACATTCAGCGTTCCTTTTTGTCTTGCGCACAGCCATGTCCGCACAGCTTTCAAAAGTATACTCCACCACAGATGAGTGCGGACGGATAAGCTCACATGCGCAGTACCATGGGGTGCGCAGCTGTCCGCGAGCCATCTTGATGACAAAAATAACGCAATGCTGATGGTGCGTGGACGGCCGAAATATACCCTGGCCTTTACGCGATTGGCAACTGGCTGTTTTTTGCCTTATTGCAACTCTCTGTTCTGGACTTGCACAAACTGCGTTGCAATGCAATTGTTTTCCAAAATGTAATTTATATGAAAATATGAAGTCTGTTAATGCCCATTAACACAGGCCTGAGACACTGAAGACGGACGCACAGAGAAAAATACTGTAGCAGGCAGATCTCACTGTTTATAGATGAACTATTAGAAGAAAATTCTCAATATTGATTTGGGAGTTTATATGAATGTGTTTCTGAGGGGAACTGACTGTCTTCTGAAAAGTTTTTTTTCTTAACAACTGCTTATTGAAATTTTCTTCTGGGAACAGTAGTATAAAACAAAAAGCAACTGTGCAAATTTAGAACCCGTCCCACGCCCTGGTAGACTTTATAATAAAGAAGAAAAAAATAGGAATAAATAAATAAAATAAACAATAATAATACAAATAAATTAAGTAATATTAATACATGAATAACAATAAAATAAATTTTACAAAGATTTTAGAAAAGATGACACAACATCAAAAGCTGAAAGCCATATGTTTACAGTTTTTACATTAGATGTAGATACGAGAAGTTGAGAGTTCCATCGAGAGAATGCGCAACAAATACACAGTCCAGGTTCATCTGTCCATTGTACGAGGAGGATTCCAGCGGTTGACTAGCATTTGACTGACATTTTTGTCTTCACAAAGCTAGTCAGAACATTCTGTTTTTGCTTCAGATTGGCTTATAATAAAATCTAATTATGTGTGTGGTTATTATTATATAACTAATTGATATGTATATGAATGATATAACTAAAATTAAATAACTAATTACAGATTTAGGTTAACTAAAGATGTCAGTCTTTATATTTTTTTATTTTTAGGAAACAAATCAAAGAAAAAATTAAACTAATTTTACTGTTTATAATATTCTGTATGTTGCTGTGTTTTTTACCCAATCATTTAAAAATAACACATTTCAGAGCTGTGACAACAGTACCGTGGTACCGCGAAACCGTGAGATTTTCGCTCAAGGTTATCATACCATCAAAATCTCATACCGGCCCATGCCTACCTGTGACACGTCATGGGCTATATGTGCCAGTAGGATTGGAGTTGTTTCCCATGTGCTTCAGAAACTGGTCCTGCTGGCGGCAGCCCCCATAGTGTGCACTAGAGGACACAGCGTCATTTTCACTCTTGGGGAATCATGGTTACATGCGTTACTTGAGATGTTTCCTGTGAGAATGATGGAGATTTGTATGTACAGTAGCTAGGCCATTTTTGTCTTTTGACACACCTGTGTTTTAACCAAATGAGTAAGTTTTGAAACTTTGGTCTTTTTTTGGAGGTTTCTGTGTGAGTCTGTGAAGGTCAAACTTATTGGTAGGCTGTCGGCCTGTGTGTGTTAAGGTCAGTTAGAGTGGGAAGCTTTCATACATTGGGTGGAAACACTGATGTTTCTGTGTCCCGGTTGCTTAGGGACTCTTTCCAGTTTCGCCTGATGATGCAGAGTTGCACAAAGTTTCCACTAGAGAAAGGCAGAAGGAGAATAGAGAAGGGGTATTCTGTGAGTTTTTGAAGGAGAGTGTGAGTCTGTCTTGAGGTGGAAACATTCATTTCAAAGAAGACAGCATTGTGACAAAATTCAAAGCTACTTTGTTTTTGAAAAAAAAAAAAGTTCAGTTAATTGGTTAGTCAAGGGTTTCATAAAGTACATGGTGGTATTATATACTGGTGATATTGAAGATAAGGAAAATCATGTTTAAATGGATAGTTTACCCAAAAATGAAAATACTGTCTTTTTTTGCTCAACTACATGTGATTCCAAACCCATATGTTGATGATCCTCTGGTGAAGATTGTGCCCAATTTGCAATCTCTTTGACCAGATCACTGGGAGTTGAACTCAAGAAGCAAATGAGACAGATACTTAAACAAATTATTCCGACCTTTTTTGTGAAACAAACAAACTGATTAATTGAAAAGATCTTATTAAGAAAAATGATCATGTACAAATAAATGTTACAACTTCTCTTATGAACTCGCCAATGAGACCTAGTCCACAATTAGAATTATTATTTTTTTTGTAAAAAAACAATATGGATTGTGTATCTCAAAAAAAAAAAAAAGCTATCATATGGCTTTAGAAGATTATGATTGTAACACGTTACTGTAATTAAATTACTTATCCACTGAAAAAAGTAAAGTAAGGAATTACTGTTCAATTTTAGGTCATTTAATTAACGTTACTCATAAAATACTTTTATATTACTTTTTTATGACTTTTATATTAGTATTTTATATATACTGTAAATAATTTATAAAATTAATATTGAATTGGAAATCTACATTTATCATCTAAAGGTAAAATTGAATGCAGTGTCTTTAACCCATTGTGCGCCAGCATGTTCACTTGCAATTTTTCCAATGACAGAGAAAAGAACCTAAAATACTCTGATACAAGATAAGACTAAGACATGAATTGAATCTGTAATTAAATTACTTTTCAGACAGAGTAATTAGAAAAGTAATGTAAACACAATATTTGTGATGTAATTAGTAATTAATTACCTTTATAAAAGTAACTTACCCAACACTCCACATAAGTCATATGGACCATTTTTGTGGAGCATGAAAGTCTTATTGCATGGAAGAAATAATAATAATTTCTCCTTTTATGTTAACTGGAAGATTGTAAGTCATTCAGGTTTGATATAACATGAGTACATTTTGTTAATTATATCTTATATCAAGACGACTGCCTTAATACAAAGCAAGCACATGTTTGCAGTAAAACTTTGATACAAACAATATAGGTGTTTGTAAAAATAATTAAAAATATTTTTATTGATATGTTTGGATGGTTTGTGTACTCCTAGGCTTTGTAAGAATAAAAGCCAAACTGTTTATGTGTTCTTGGTTTGGCCATGTGTTGGTGTGCACGTATTTGTACATGAGCCATGTGTTCTGGCTGTCCATCAAATGTGGGGTGTAGATTTGTATTCTCATTTTTTTATTTTGATCCTGTTACCTGGTTTGGAGCTCCTAGTAATGAATCTGACTTTTCAGCCACTCAGCCACTGTTTTTCATTATATTGCCATACATGATCATATTTGGCCATTCTTGGATATTAAGTAATAATCTATGATTCTTAATAATATAAGTCTCTTAATGACAACAAAGCCTCTGCTTTGTGTGTGTGGAGTTATCACATGATGAGCTTCTCTCATTGGATATATGGGAAGGAGGAAGGTCACGACAGTGCAGTATCTAGAGGTTTGAGCTCAACAGAAAACGGTCAACCCTTACTGTCCCACCAAATTATTGCAAACAACTGGCAGCTGGATATGCCCCCAAAAGGGAAAACATTTTCAAACTTAATGTTTAGGTTGATTCGGCTTAAAAAATGCAGTCTATTTATCTCTGATGTAAAGTATTCATGTCTGCTAAAACTGAACGGAGATGTCTGTCATCGTTTTCATCACATTAGGAAAACTAATATTTGTCTTGACTATAGAATGGAAATATCACAAACCAAATTGCTCTAATTTGTTTTTCCTATACACAAGTGAGATTAAATAAAGAGCAAATGGAACCTTTTTCTGAAGTCTTTTGCTTATCAGATATTGGGTGTGTGTGTGTGTGTGTATCACTACCTTGCAATTATTGAGATATTGAGCTTCTTGAGATATTTTGTTTTTGGATTCCCAAGAACCCCCACAAAGGATGTCTGTGTATACAAATTTATGAATAATGAATTTGCCAAGTCTGACACCTCATTTAAAACCATATATTATTTAAATATAATATAAAAAAAGCATACATATATATAACAGTCGGTTCCCTTCAGATATACATTCATATAGAATACCTGCGATGTGTTTTGATTTTGAAACGTGCAGTGCTTATGTTTATTCAGTGAAGTCAAACACCACAAATAAATCAATGTATGGGAAACACTGGTAACCTATATCGAAATATCGGAAATGTGTTTAAAAATCATATCACCATTAAAATTTATATCGCGATACATATTGATATTTAATTATTGTCCAGCTGTTGATAATAAGAAGAAATTAGATTTTGAACTCCAAAACAGTATGTTAGAATGATTTCTGGACCCTGTTAAGGTTTGTGACTGAAATATTTTTTGTTAACTTCTAAGGTTCTTTTCACGAAAAGAATCTGGAACAATTTGTTAATTAAAAAGATAAATGAGAACTTTAGTGAGTTTCCTGAGCTATGCAAAAGCAATCACGGAGAAGTGATATTTTCCTCTAGTGAAACTGTCTTCTACTTGTGTGTTTTGTCTCAGTCCATCACCTTTGGTTAATTTTTATTTAAGAATGCAAATACATGAAATCACAGCTTCAGAGTTCTCTTTCCTCAGCACAGATTTTAGAAATGGTTACCAATGTTATTTCGTAACTTTGTTATTGATTTAGTTTAATAGACTTAATTTTTTTTACAATTTAGTTCATATTGATGAAATGTTGAATAAAAGACACTCAGTTCTCACTTAATATTTTTCAATTTAAAGGATGTCTTCAAAATTACAATTTCATGTTTATGAGCAGTACTCTTACGCCTGCAGACTCCTTGTAAACTCACAGTGCAAAGTTTGTCCGCTAAGAGGAAGTGCCCCATTTCAGGAAGTGGTTTGTGACCTTTAGAGAGCGCCGTGGCTGCTGGGACATAAAGGAACCCATATGTGCTGAGACACAGAGATGTGGGGGTGGAAAGACACATGCACTCTCAAAACTTCAAATGTAGTGAGGTACACGCATAGACATATGTGCATAATCGAAAATACAATGGTAAAAGTTCACAGAAACGGAATCAAAAGCGATACTAGTACATAGCTCCTCTTTGTTGTTGCAGTAAATATGAACCGATCTCTGTATAACCATATACTGAACTGAGGTGTGTACTGTAGTGTCATGTGTACTGCAGTGCAAAGTAAGTTCACTGAAAGAGAACAAACAGGCATAAATGCATCATTTCCATAACATGAAGTTAAATAGATCTTTAAATTTACCATGCTAACTGTGTAGTTTCCATCAAATTACAGATAACATTTGAAAATATGGTTCCATTAGCTGATACATTTGTATCTGTATTTATACGACAGAAAATGAAAATTATTTTCAAAAATATTGCCGTGTTCCTTTAATAAAAATTATACTGTTCATTATTAGTTAACAAATGTTAACAAACAGAACCTTAGTGTAAAGTGTTACCAAAATCATAGTTATTGTTCAATTATTTTGGGATTCCCAAACAATAAGCTTTCAAAATATTTATTTTGTTTTAACCTCTTTTATGACTTAAGCGACTATTCATTTTTTTTTTTTTTTGGTTTTGGTGTTTTGGTGGATACTACAGTAGCTTTTGGTGAGTGTTAGCCAACTGATGTCATCTAATGACAGGCCATTAGTTTAGAAATGAATGAACTGATGGGTTTACATTTTTAGTTATTTGAAAAGATGTTTCTCTTCTCATTCACCCTTTTTCCTTTAGCTATGAATAAAAAAATGCAGAATAAATCATAGAGCAGAAATCAATAAATCATATTGAATAATCTAAAATGTTTGGAACATCTTGTATTGTAGCTTATAATGCTCTTTATGTTTATTCAGTTCTGTGATAGAAAACTGTGGTAACTGCGGCACTTCGGCAGAAATCAGAGTTTCCATAAATACATTTAACTTATGTATTAGTTGTAGTTAATTTGCATTAAGTTACATTTTGCATAAATATCAGAAGTGTGTGTTGTCCCAGCTAAATAGATAACTGTAACTATGTTGTAAAAAAAAAAAGTTAGATTTATAACTTTAAAAAGGTGCCTGTATACCTACTTATACTACAAACTTATATTTCATTAAGTGATATAATTTTAAAATACTGATCTACTTTTTATATTTTATACTAAAATAATGCAACAAACATTAATTAATTAGACATACACATTAATAATTAAAAAGATTTAACACAAAGCCTCATCATGTGGATTACTGATATTAAAAATAAGAAGGATCAAAAATAATATAAGATATATAGCACTGGGACTCCTGGGAATGCACGTTTTACTTTTGTTTTTTAAATTTATTGGTAATTTATCGTTTCTGTAACGAAACCCTTACAAAAATGTATTGTGCAAGTTCCGTGGTAGAGTTAATGATATATCAGAATACCATGGTACTTTGATGTATTTTATAGTACTCAATCTACCACAGAATTTGCATGGTAATTCAATACCATGGTCTTACCATTGTACATCTGACCTTTTTTATTTATTTTTTATTTTTTAATCAGTGTTCAGTGTGTTGGTACACTTCCTTTACACATAGACAAGCACTTTGAATTGTTTTTACAGTTAGAGTTGCATCTCTTCTTGTAAAACCCTTGTGCTGATTATATTTGAACCTAGCCAAACACTGAATCTGAGAAGATGAGACCGAAACAGTGCAGAATCAAGCTCAAAGTTTCCAGATGATGAGCTGTAATAGGAGAAGCAGCAGTGTGATTCTGATTGTGGCTGTAGAATCTCGACCTTCATACATCTCGTTCTGTATGTGAAATTTCTAAATGGCAGAAAATGTTGTTAATTGTACAGTCAAAATGAATCATGTTTTAGTCATGCATGTTAAAACCCACAGTTACATCTAAACAGACACACACTATTTATCCCAAAGAGTTTCCAGCTCAACTACAGTTTTATAGGCTTCAGTTAATTTAATTTGCTTACTTGTTGAACATTAATTTACTGATATAAGAAGCTGTGTTTTGTTCTCTTTCTATAAAACTGCCAAAGTTAATTAATATTTTTAATTTTCCTTCTTTTATGCCCTGTTGGTCCTTTCCGTGTCTGTACATGAAAAGTGTCACCATCTGCCCGGTCTCATGCACCCTTAAGCAAACGAAAGAACACTCACAAAAGCTGTGAGTGTCTTCCCTGTAGTTTTAACATAATAAGCAGTTAACTAGCGGGATTAGAATATGAGACGAGCGTGAAAAGATCTTCACAGCCAGCCGTTACTTACAGTGACAGAAAGGCTTATTGTCAGAGGATAACAATTGTGCATGAGGATATGTGCATGGAGGGAGATTGCAGAACAATCAGTGACATCACCTGCTGCATTCCTTGTTCTTTCCTCTCATCTCTGTTGGTTGGAGGAGAACTAAAAAAAAAGAATGGAAGAGAAAGAAAGATGGTGTGATAGAAAGATCCTAAATTAACACCCTTCAAACATCAAATGCGAGTACAAATTGGCTCTGGCAAGTAAAAAGATGTTGCTTGCCAGCTGGCTGGTAACTTGTTTGTAACCACAATAAAATCCATAGCTTAAATCTAAATTATCATCTGAGACTCATTGAAGTATGTGATGTGTCAAGTCAAGTTATCTTTATTTATATAGTGCTTATATAGTGCCTCAGTGGAAAGTTTGCTAGAGGTTTTTGTACTCCAAATTCTTGTCAGACAACTCTTGAAATTAAAAACCATTGAAATTTCTTAAAAACGTAATGCACCATTTAGTATGAGCAGCTTAAACAGGTTTAACAGCAAGAACTTACAATTTTAAGTGTATTGGTGAATAACAGGCTAAATTGATCAGTGATGTTGAGCTTGAATAATTTGTTTTTAGTCAAAGCATGTGAACTTAGGACACAAATTACATTTTGTTGTAAAAATTACATTTCAAGTCACCATTATAGTAATTAGTGTTCTGCTCTGCAAAGTTTTTTCTATTTTATTGAGTATATATATTTTGTTTTGGCTTATAGTAGTAACTCTACATATATAACATTTTCAGTGTGCTAAACAAACTGAAAAACAATTTAGACAAAATAAAGTTTACATCACTTACAGTATATGTAATGTTAATGCTCAGCTTAACTTAAAAATTAAAAAAAAAACTTGGATCCATAAGATAAACATTATTTGAGTATATAGAACTTATGCTATATTTGCTTTTTTATATACACAAGTTGAGTATCTTCAAAAAAGCCCTGAAGTGGGTTAACTTAAGTGCTTGTGTTTTTCACAACTGAACAGCTTCTTAACAAAACTGGTTTGTGTAATGAAAATTTGAGCGAAAAGTGTCCAGGAACTAAAATGGGCTCCATTGCTTCACATGCTAATTTGTATTGAGGACACCCTTTAAGATCTGTAAGTGCTTTTGTGTGTGTATGCGTGGGAGGGTGTTGCGCTGTATTGTGCTTAATGGGAATACATGCTAACTTACCCCTCTGTAAACAGGAAGTGATTATTTCCCCATAGAGTGTGGAGATTGGACCAAAGCAGTGAGAAAGTTTGCATAGACACTGACTTGGACACTATTTTCAAAACATATGTTACACATTTTGAACTCCCACCTCTCAAGAAAATGTTACTAGGGATGATTAATAACAGGCTGAAAGTAAAAAAAAAATCTAAATAAGAGTGATCTTTTTTTCATGTATGAATAGTCATATTCAACCAAACCCACACACAAAAGCACACCCAGACAAATGTACTCCCTGGACCAGCCTCTTCATCCCTCTCAAATGCTGTACAGGAAATACAGGTTATAAATAAATCATTGAGTTCCTGCCTGGAGCACTGACCAGAGGGGAAGGGAGGAGGAGATGGCCTGTAACTCAATACAGACACACACACATTTATATACACGCTGATGGATAATCAAACAAATAAAGTAGGTTTAAGTGTGTGTGATCCCGGAAACAGAATGATTTTCACTTCTGATTTCATATGCATATTAGGTAGAATAAAAATCCCTGTTGTTTAGCATATGATCTCTATAAAAATCGTTATGGGTTGTGTGTGTGTGTGTGGCCTCACTTGTGTGTTTTTGTGGATGTATGCATGATTAAAGTTTGAGTGTGTGGGTGGAGTGTTAGGTTTGTGGTGTGATGAAGTCTTAAAAGTGCAACTGTGGAGTTTGTTCAAATGCTTCTTGAAAACCTAAATCCTTTTGATTAATGCTGGTTAATATGTGACTACTGGTTCACCCTATTCCGCAACTTCAGACCAATTTTGAGTGGCTTGGGAAAGTATTTTCTCTACAAAAGATTCTGTTATAGTTCTTTTACATAATAACTTTAAAACAAACCAGATGGTTGAAGTTTCCTTGTGATGCTTCTGCAATAGCATAGGGATTTTTACGCTTCAACAATAAACACCTTGTACAGTGACATCCGCTTGTGCATTTTTATGCAACAAGGTATCTGTGATTAATTGTAAAACTCTTGGGTAGGTTTTTTTTTTTTTTTCAACTTTGGATTTTTTAAGGAACCATCTTTGTTTAATCCATGACAGAATAGCTGACTAAGAACACCACATTTGTGTATGTGTGACTCCACAGGCATCTGTACTTGATCATGCATGTATGAAAGTCTGAATATGTGTCTCACCATCCTTGGATGTCATAAACCATGCCATATGGTGAGTGTGTTATGTCCGGAGTATATTTGTGCATGTGAATATGCACACTTTAAACATAGTTTGGCACTACCTACATGATTGCATTTCTTCTTATGTGTTTAGCTTGGGAATGTGTATAAATGCATACATATTTGCAATATTTTAGGGGGTAATTGAGCATATATGTTCATGTACTCATGGACATATGGCCGTGCTTCATGGGCTTCCCCATCCCAACATGCATTGGGCCCTGAGGGTTAGTTGGCATGATGACCATTTTCTTTGGGAAGCCAACTAAATATAGAGTAATTGAGCGCTGTGCATAGACAGTGAACTGGATTACCACACACAAAATACACATATTACTGACTTTTACAGTTATCTTCACAATTTAAATGTGACTGAGGAAAATAAATAAACCAGCCAACAAATAAATATTGTTTGTGTGAACATTAAATTTTTTTTTAAATGATTTATATATATATATATATATATATATATATATATATATATATATATATATATATATATATATATATATATATATAACTATATATAAATATATATAAATATATAAATTACAATAATTTGATCAAAGGTGGCATATTAATCAACGTTTTTAACATTGATTACCATAATAATAAGAAATCTTTCTTTAGCACACATCGGCAAATTTGAATGATTTCTGAAGGATCATTTGACAAAAATCCAGCTTTTTGCCATCAGAGGAATAAATGTATTTTTTTAAATATATTCAGATAAAAAACTCTTATATTGAATTGTAATAATATCTCACATTATAATTGTTTTTACTTCATACTTTGCCGCAAATGGTGACAATCTCTATAATACACCACTTTGGTGTATCTGCAATGAACATAAATTTAAATGTATGTTGTTATTTTGCTTATAATGTGCTGATAGACTGTCAGATACG